>NC_133620.1:463507180-463529680 GCF_048593235.1 Sminthopsis crassicaudata
TTTCTTTCTTTCTTTCTTTCTTTCTTTCTTTCTTTCTTTCTTTCTTTCTTTCTTTCTTTCTTTCTTTCTTTTCTTTCTTTCTTTCTTTCTTTCTTTCTTTCTTTCTTTCTTTCTTTCTTTCCTCCCTGTCTCTGTCCCTGTCTCCGTCTCCCCCCTAATTATCTCTTTTCTTCTTTCCAGGTTTCATCTCTGTTTTTTGCCTCCATATCTGGTGGTCTCTCTGGCTGAATCTATTTCCATGTCTTCCTCCTGCCTCTGTCCCCATCTCCATCTTTGTCTCTTTCCCTGCGCCTCCTTGGCTTCCCTCTGTGTAGGATGCTGGAGGAGGCCAGCTGCCCGCTCCTCAGCCCCCAGTCACCCCAGGCTTTCAGCTGTCAGGGGCCTCCCACTGTGTGTGCCCTCGGGGTGGGAGTGCTTGTGCTGGGTGGCAGCTCGGCTCCTCTGAGAGCGCCAGCCCCACTGCCTGCTGGGGATCCCTGGCACAGGCCTGTGCAGGGGGTGGAGGAGGAGGCCGTCAGTGGAGCTGCAGCAGCTGTGATTCTCTCCCTCCCTCTCCCCCTGAGCCAGGGGATTAGTTGTTCCCGAGTCCCAAACATGCAGCCCAGCCCCAGGAAGGCCTCCAGAAAGCAAGCTCACCCAAATGTTACCACTTCAGGCTCCCAAACCGCTAATCCTCCGTCTAAAAGGATCAGAGGGCCCAGATTTGGAGCTTGGAGGGACCCCAACCTTCTCATTTTACAGAGGAGGAAACCAATAAGGTTCTTGCTCAAGGTCACACAAGTCAAAGGCAGGATTTGAACTCAGATCCCTCCTTCTGGCACTGGTGCTCACTCTCTATACCAGACAGCCTCGAGAAGCCATGATGTCTCTCTCTGCCTTGAAGCCATGCTGGGCTGTATATTTATATTATAAATTGTAAATGTATGTATTTATATTGTCCCTCCCGTTTTCAACATCCAGGGTCTACCCCATAGAGTCAGAAAGCCTGCACCCTAGGGAATTAACTCAGTCTATGTGACTTGGGCAGGGTGTCTCAGCTCTGGCTCCTTCACACTTTCATTATTAACAATATCTGATGCCCTCTGCCTCCCAGGGGCCAGCAGTTGGGAAGTCAGGCTAGTCTTCTCTTCTATAAGATTTTCTCCTCTTTAAAAGTGAAGAGGTTGTGGATTTGATGGCTTCTAGATCTAGGATCCTATAAACTTCGAGCATGTGCGACCTTGAAAAAACAATTTTCTTCCCTGGGCCTCAGTTTCCCCATTTATAAAATGAGGAATGGACTAGATGGTTTCTAGATCTAGGATATAAATTTAGAAAAACTCATTTCCTTTTTGGGCCTCAGTTTCCCCTCTGTAAGATGAGGAGATTGGATTAGAGGCTTCTAGATCTAGGACGTATAAGCTTAGAGCACATGTGATCTTGAAAAATTCATTTATTCCCCATCTGTAAGATGAGGGGGTTGGGCTTATGAACCTGGTTCTAGAGGCTTGGCAAGGGCTGGTCCTCCCCTTTCTCCTTAAGTCCCAAAGAAACCTTACCCTCTTCTAGCCCCCTGGCTCTGAATGGCCGAGCCCGGAGGGATTTTTGAGAACTGAATCCAGGTGTTTTTTAAAGGCTCCCCCTGACATCCTCTGGGAGCCGGAGCCACCTCGGACGTGTATCCCTGAGACAGGTATGGATGCTGAGCACCGAGGAGGCACCAAAGCCCGTGTGGAGAAGGCCTCCAATGGCGGCGGCCTCCGGAGGGGGCCGGAGCTCTCCACAGAGGGCCAGTGCTGCCTCAGCTCCCATCCCTCCACCATGCCTTTGGACTTTGCTCTTTCCTTTTTTATAAGAAAGCTCAAGTCCCTCCTCCGTCACTTACCAGCTGGGTGACCTTAAGCAAGTCACTCCTGCCTATCTCAGTTTCATCTGTAAAATGGGGATAATGCTAGCCTCTCGCTTCCAGGGTTGTTGTGAGGATAAAATGAGAGAACATTTACAAAGCACTTTGCAAGCCTTAAAGCACTCTAAAACTGCGCTTTCTATCATTGCTGTTGCTCTCTGCTGCAATTGAATTTGAAATCGGAGAGCTGCAATCCAAATGGAGGCAGTACGGCTTAGGGCCTGTGGGATCTTGGGTAAAGCGCTCTCCCGCTCTGGGCCCCAGCCCCAGAAGGCCCTTTCATCCTAAATCTCTGCTATGGAATGCATAAAGTGCTATATAATTGCACCATTTTGATCAAAGATTCTACAGACAGTAATGACTTCAGTCTGCAGAGAATTTCCAGATGCGTCATTCCCCCAAGTTAAGGATGCATTCTGGAATCCTCCCCGAGGACGCCTCAGAGATCCACGGCCTCCTAATCCTCTTCTTACTGCTCATCTGTCTCTTTATTCTTCCAGCCTTAATGGGCTTGCAGAGAATAGGAAGCTTTCTAGCCAGACAGGGCAGATATTTATTGTTGCCCTTCTTGGAATCCTCCATCTGCTCCACTTTCCCTTCTGGGCTTTCCCTTCCTTCCAACCGTCCCTGCCCCCCAACGGCTAGCCCCCCTTCTCACCCCATCACACTTTTGGCCCTTAAATGCAGTCAAAGATGGCGGTCCCAGAGAGTTAGAAGGGGAGACTACCTTACCTGGTTTGGGTGGTTTGCCTCCAGCGCCAAGTCCTGGAGAAGGAAGAAAAATGCATCAGCTCTCCCCTGGGTGCTAAGTTCTCCAAGAAAGAGTCCTATTTATCAGACCGTGGCCCTCATTTCTACTGGGCAGAATATCGTGTCTGCTCTTTGAGGGACAAAAATGGCTGGTGCATCCTCAGAAGGACTGCCATTGACCTTGTTCCCCAGACCCCGAGCTCCCTTCCTCCATTTTCCTACAGGACAGAAACTCAACCTTAGACTTGTCTCTCTGAGAACCCCGAGGTCATCTGGAGAAATGGCATCGGACAAGGGTGTCTAAAAGTCTGGCTTATTCTAGTCTCTTGCCTTGTGATCTTGAGCAAGGCACTCGACTTCGATGGGTCTCATTCTCCTCATTTGTAAAATTAACAGATGGGAACAAGAAGATTTTAAGTTCCTTTCCATCTCTTGCTGGATAATGGGGGAAATCCAGCTCCTGTCTAGATCCGGGAAAGTATTTAGAATAGAAAACACTTGATAGAATATTTCTCCCTGGTGGTGAGTGTGGCTACCAGAGATCTGGCTCTCTTGTTATATGTAGCATGGTTCTCAACCTCACCTCCAGCTCCAAGGCCTCCAGCTCCAAGACCTCCAGCTCCAAGACCCCCAGCTCCAAGACCTCCAGCTCCAAGGCCTCCAAGGCCGCCAGCTCCTACAACCAAGCAGAAGGAAAGTTTGTGTTAGCTCCCTTTCCATGCGCCGTAGTGGAATTGCTGCCATCTCTCCTTCTGCACAAACTAGGCTCAGTCCCGACCTCCGGACCAGAAGGAGTTTTAGCCCTTCTCGGTGGGAGGAAATGGTCACAAGGGCTGGCCGTCCACCAAACATCAGAAACCTTGTAGGAGTGGTTGGATTGATTTTAACCAAGCCCCAAATACATGGGCCCCCACACAGGGTGATCAGAGGTCTCTATCTTCAACTTTCTCCCCTGAAAATCCCGCCATCAGCGCTTCCCCGTAAAAGATGCTTTTGGAGGCTTTTGTATTGTTTTTGGAAAATTTAGTTTTGTGTTTTCTCAGTGAACGAGGATTTGTTTCCTCTCCCTTCCATGGGGAAAAGGAAGCTCAGTCAAATAAAACAATGTCTGATTGGCCGTGTCCAAAAAAACCACATGTCCTATATCTTGAGTCCATCACCTTTCTGTCAGGACGTGGGCAGCATGCGTCACTCCCCTGGAATCAGGGCTGGTCATTGAGCTGGACAGCAACACTTATGTTCCCTGGGGAAGGGAGAGCTAATCTACCCATCATCACTCACTGCCTCCTACCTATGTGGAACCCCAAGGCTGGGGGAGCAGAGGACAGGGGAGATTCCAGAACAGAGAGGGTGTCCTGGAAAAAACAGGTCCCTTCTTTTCCTTCTTTTCTGTCACTCCCCCAACCACTTAGCACTAGGAGCACTTAGGGGCATATGGAGAAAGAGTATATTGGTTTTTGATCTTAATTGTGTGACTTTGGATGAGTCATTTCCCTTTTTGAAATGAGGAGGGTCAGAATCATTCTAAGATTCCTTCCAGCTTTCGTTTTCTCGGGTTCTAGAATGTTTACAGTGGTGATGGAGTACTGAGAGAACGAAGGCTCTTGATCATTTACAAAAAAGCTCCAACCAACCCACCCCCCAAAAAAATTAACCTGTGAAGGCCGCCATGTTGTCCTCCTTGAGTTCAAACCAAGCAGGGACAGGGAGGAAATATGCAATGCAATTCCAACAAGGATTTAGTAAATGCCTACTATGTGCTGGGTTTATATTTTACTGCAGGAGGGGGTAGGAATTCAACTGGCATAGGCCTGTTAGTTTGAGGCTGAGGGGACTTAAGGGAATCAGGAAAAGCTTTCCTGGAGGGAACCATAGGGAAGGAGAGAGCCTTAAAGGAAGGCAGAGGTGCAAGAAGACACGTAGCCTCTGTCCTTGAAAACTTCCTGCCTCTGTGCCTTTGCATTGGCCGTTACCTCCTCCCAGCCTTCCATCTCCCTTTTCCCATCCTCTTCTTAGCATTTCTATCTTCCTTCCAGGCTGAGTCCAAATGCTACCTCTCCCTTTCTGGATGTTTCCATCTCCCCTTTGGGGGTACAGCCCCATTCTCCTGTTTCTATATTTATTTTGTTTAAATGCCTGCAATTTACTCCCTTCTTATCTACCCCTCAAAGAGATCTTCTTTTTCTTTCCTTTTTTTAAAAAATTGTTTTTTTTCTGGTTATACATGTATATTAACTTTTAAAAATACACATTTCTTTACAAATCATAATGGGAGAGAAAAATCAGAACAAAAGGGAAAGATCACGTCTCTTTTTCTTGAGATTCTGCTCAAAGTACCGAAGACAGGAAGCTGCCCCATCTACCTTGTGTTTAATTACATAATCTCTATGCTCCACACACCTGTACACAATGTAGTGAGCGAGCAGCACTCACTACCGGCTCCAGCTCCCTCGTCTCTAAAATCCCTCAGGATTGTTGTGAGGGTCAGATGAAATAATCTTGTTAAATCTCTTTCCGGAAGTGCTATATGATAGTGTGGTCAGGGGCACTTAGATGGGGCAGTGGAGTCTGGAGGACCCGAGTTCAAATCAGGCCTCAGACCCTTAACACTTTACTGTGGGACTCTGGGTAGGTCACTTAACCCGGATTCCCTTGCCCTCTCCCCCCCACTTCAAAATAAGAGCTATTAGGGGGTTTTCCCCTTATGTAGACTAGAAGACTCTTAAAGACTTTTGTGTTTTCCTGTAGGAAGCACTTAATAAAGGCTTGTGGATTGATTTAGGGGATACGACACAATAATAAGGCCGCTGGATGGGGCAATGGCTAAGCGCACGGGGCAGGGAGCAAGCGTGGGCGCCTTACCTGGATAGTAGACCCCTCCAGGAACAGCCCCAGGAACAGCACCTGGGACCCCTACAAAGGAAAAGGGAACACTGTTAGTCACCATCAGGCTGGCTTCTGGGGCAGGTGGGCCCCAGCCGGTGGGAGAGCTGATGGAGATGACCAGGAAGCCCCAGAATGCATTGAGCCTGAGCTATTGGGGCTCTGCTCGGGGATCTTGGGGGATGAGAGTGAGGAAGAAACCCACTCCCCCCAGACCCTGCCCCTCCCACGGCTGATGAGGAGGACCACAATGGCAGCTCTTCAAGCCCTCGGATCCTTCATACCTCCTCCCTTCATTCCTGGGTGACTAAAGCACGTGATTCTGAGCTGAGAGGAAGTAAAGAACTGATCTAGACTTAGAATCAGCTGAATTTAGAGCCTGGCTCGAGGCCTCAGTTTCCCAGCCTGTAAGAAGAAGGAAGCCTGTGGGAGCCTGGCCCTTCCCTCTCTCAGATCAGTGGTGCTCTGGTGCCTGAGGGAGCACTCAGGCTGGGTGGTCGGAGTTCGAGGGCAGGGGTAGAAGGGGCTCTCTGCCCAAAGCCAGGGCTCCCGGGCTGGGATAGAGGTCCCTCTGTGCTCGGTCAGGAGGCCCACAATCCTTCTCTGCAGAAAACTCCCTGGATTTCACCTACTGGGCTCTGGAGCCAACGTGCTCCCTCCCCTTTCCTCCACAGTCCCCCCCCCCCAAGTCAAAACGGAGCCCACAGAAAGAACTTCAGAAACTTGTGGCCTCCCTGGGATCCCAGGCCATTAATGATTAAGCAATGAGGTCACCCCGCAGACTTTCCAGAGAAAATACTCTTGTTCTCACACTGATAGGACCAAGCATGAGGTCACTGTCCTCGGCCCGGCTCGTGCGGGACAATGGCCAGAGATGGAGGAGAGAGTCCAGCTCTGGGAATAGAGCGGGGCCAGTGAAAGACTCGGCCCAGAGCTCGGGGCTCCAAAGGAAACACCGGGGACGGGCGAGGCGCACACAGGTACGTGGACAGCGGAGGCCCCGGCGGCGGCGGCCCCAGTCCTCCTGGGTGGGCAGGACCCCGAGCCAGCGGCTCATGTCCGGAGCACGAGGTCAGGGGCCTCATCCCTTTGTGGGTCAGTTGGCTTCCCACAGACAAGAAGGAGGCTTCCAGCTCCAGCCTGTTTTCTCCCTGTTGTCACCACAGTCCCAGCCCCAGACAGATCTCCAGTCCCAGCCCCTCAAGCGGCCATCATAGGTCGACCCCAAGCCACAGAGTGACCCCTCACTCAACGGCTGGCCCCCAAGCCTGACCGTGGGCGGCTCCCGGGAGACGGCGCCGTCTGACGGATGCAGCGTCGGGATTCTGCCCCAGTCACACAGGGGCTTTTCCTCGTCAGTAAAACCGGGTCACAAGGGATGATTCTGTGATTTACAAATTGACCCTTGACCACAGACTGACCCCCTTGTCATGGTTACAAACTGACCCCTCAGTCTATCACACGCCGCCTTCACAAACAAGGGCTGTTGGTCTTAAGAGTTTCTGGGTAAATGAGGATGGGCATCTTAAGGGCATCTACTGCCCGTCATGGGCAGCACCGGGCAACTGAGTCTGGGTCAGAAGCATCCCTCTCGGAGGGCCCGACAGCTGGTGAGGCGAGGGCGTTTCGGCCTTCCCTCCAGAGCTGGACAGAGATTCATACTGACACACAGAGCTAGAGACGAGACTGAGAGACAGAGACAGAGGGGGGGAGAGACAGAGAGATAGAGGAGAGAAAGAGAGACAGGGGAGGAGAGACAGAGAGATAGAGGAGGGAGAGACAGAGAGATAGAGAGGGGGGAGAGAGACAGAGAGGGGGGAGAGATAAAGAGATAGAGAGGGGGGAGAGAGACAGAGAGGGGGGAGAGACAGAGAGATAGAGAGGGGGGAGAGACAGAGAGATAGAGGAGAGATAGAGAGATAGAGGAGGAGAGACAGAGAGATAGAGAGGGGGGAGAGACAGAGAGATAGAGGAGAGATAGAGAGACAGGGGAGGAGAGACAGAGAGATAGAGGAGGGAGAGACAGAGAATAGAGGAGGGAGAGACAGAGAGATAGAGGAGGGAGGGACAGAGAGACAGAGGGGAGAGAGACAGAGAGATAGAGGAGGGATAGAGAGAGACAGAGAGGGGGGAGAGAGAGAGATAGAGGAGGGAGGGACAGAGAGATAGAGAGGGGGGAGAGAGACAGAGAGGGGGGAGAGACAGACAGATAGAGAGGGGGGAGAGAGACAGAGAGGGGGGAGAGACAGACAGATAGAGAGGGGGGAGAGAGACAGAGAGGGGGGAGAGAGACAGAGAGATAGAGAGGGGGGAGAGAGACAGAGAAGGGGGAGAGACAGAGAGATAGAGAGGGGGGAGAGAGACAGAGAGGGGGGAGAGACAGAGAGATAGAGGAGGGATAGAGAGAGACGGAGAGGGGGGAGAGACAGAGAGATAGGGACCAGGATCCAGAGACAGAGAGACAGAGACTGAAAGAGACAGAGACGGGCTGGCAGGGACAGAGAGGAGAGGTGAGAGCCACATCTGCTCTCCCCCTGCCTGAGCCAGCACATCTGGATGACTAACCAGGGTCTCCATCAGCTGCTGCCCGTCACCACTTCGGAGCATCTGAGACCCACCCTGGTCCACCCAGAGCAGAAGCACCCGCCTCCTCCTGCTCCTGCTTAGGGTGGGCTTCCTCACCCTGGCTCTCTCCCCCTGCCCACAAATCCCCTTGAGAAGTGGGAATATGGTTGGGGGGGGGCAGCCACCGGTCCTGAGCTGGGCCGGCCTCCCTCCCCTTGCCCCGGTGCCCGCGGCCTCTCTGAAGCCCAGCCCGGGCCGCAGGCCCTCTCCCCTGGGGCCAGGCTTGCTGGGAAGCGGCCCCTTCTCTGTCTTCTGTGGCCAAAAGCTCCGTATCATTCAGCAGAGCTCTTGCTGCTGTCTCTGGCTCTCTGGCTCAGCTCCCTCCCTCCCCTCCTCTCCCTCCCGGGCTGCCTGTTCCAGGCCAGAACATGTGCACAGAGGTCTCAGTTTCCCCTCCCCACCCGCTCCTTCTTTCTGGCTCCCCAAACCAAGTCCTCCGGGACCTGGCTCCCTTTGTGCTGAGGGGAGGTTGCAGGGATGCATGCGGGGGGGGGGGGGGTTGTCACCTGGCCAGGGGACCACCATCCCTGGAGATAACGAGCCTGAGGTCAAGAAAGTCTCCCAGAAGCCTCCTTGGCCCAGACTCAAACAGGCAGCCTGGGGGCCTGGGACCCCAGACACCAGGGGCCAGTCCGGGGCAGGTTCGGGGCAGCTTTCTGTCCCATGTCTCCCCCTCCCCACCTCAGGGGGCATCCTGGCTCAGAGATGGAAGTGCTCCAGGACCGAGGCCTGGGGAACAGCCCCCCTGCCTCCAACTCCAAGACTGGCCAGAGGATTTCCAGAAACAAGCGGGGCTCCGGGGCCTGTCCTCCCTCTGCCAAGTCCAAGCCAGCCCGTCCTCCCACCCGACGGGTCAGGGCTGGACTCTTTGTTTGGGCCTCCTTCCTAGGCTGGCCTCTCTGCCTCCCTCCCCTCCCCTTTTCTCCCCTCTACAATCCGTCAGATCAATGTCCCCAGAGCAGCTGCTGAGGCCGTAGGTAATGGGAAGCTGCTCAGAGCGTCTGGGGCCCCATGAAAGCAGCTTTGTTAGCTGAGGAACAAAGTCCTCCCCTGGCATTGAAGACCTTCTCTGGTTTACTTCTTCCACTGCTTCTTCCCTCCGTATCCCACCCCCTCCTCCACACACACACACACACACACTCACACACACACACACACACTCACACTCACACACACACTCACACACTCACACTCACACTCACACTCACACACACACACTCACACACACACACACACTCACACTCACACACTCACACACACACACTCACACTCACACACACACACACACTCACACTCACACACACACACACACTTTTTTTTTTTTTTTCATTTTCCCGCCTCCCAGCTTTGATTCAGACGGTCCCCCCAACTTGGGAGTGCCCTTTCCTCTTCCCTCCCTCTCCATCCTACTCGTCCTTCCACACTGAGCTAATTTCGCCTCTTCCTGGACCAGCACTCGCCCCCTCCCGGGGCATGTATGTAGAAAACGCGCTCCAGCCTCTGAATCTGTCCTGGCACGTCGGGGCTGTGTGACTGTGGGCGAGTCACTTCCCTGATCTGACACTGAGAACAACAACAAGAACCCCAGCAGGGTTAGTTACCAGTTAGTCACCAGCGCTCCCCACGGTCCTGAGGAGAGCAGAATTTGGACAGCTCTGCATCAGGTCCTGCCTCGACGCCTTCTCACTGCGTGACCGTGGTGGTCACTCATTTGATTTCTCTTTCCTCGACTGTGCGATGCTGAGTGTGGGGCAGATGGGGATAGAAGGAGCCCGAGAGGTCACTCCTCCAAGCCTCCTGTTTCCCAGAGGAGGCCCAGGGAGCCGCCCGGGCAGGGAGCCGGCCCTTTGGACCCCGGGACTCTGTCTTAGCTCAACCAGGTGGGGACGGCAAGTGTCCGCCTTATTTTCAAGGTGAGCCAGAGGCCCTGGCCCCATCCTTCCTTCCCGGGTACCCACGTTGCCTCTCGACAACAAGCAAGAGAAGGAAGCCTGCAGAGAGCTGGCTTCGAATCCTGCTTCTGACACATACGGGCACTTGCCCAGCTAATTCTCTCATCTCTAAGTTGCAGAGCTACGTCATTTCTCATCAAAGTTCCTTCTGCAATAAAGTGATGGGTCCTACCCCCTCCCTTGGCCCCTCTAACTAATGGGAGGAGCTCTTATAAAAGTGCTCTAAGGCTCACAAAACTCCTCCTGCATATGACCCCATCAGATCTGTACAGAAACCTTCAGATAAATATTAATATTGTCCCCATTATACAGATGAGGGAACTGAGTCTCAGAGCTCCAGGGCCACGTCACTAGTAAGGGTGCAAGGCAAGACTAGGATCCCGGTTTTCCCAGTGATCCCCCCAGTGCTGTGGTTCTAGCCATCCCCATCATTCTTCCCCTTGGCTTGGGATGGAGAAGCAATTCAGGGTCACTGTGATTCGTGGAATGAGCCCCCAATTGGGAATCACAGGATCCAGGTCTGGGTTCGAATCTTGCTGCCTCGGACTTGCTGGGTCGTCTCTAAAATGAGTGAGTTAAACCAGACCAGGGGCTCTGAATTTTTTCTGAGCATCACAAACCCTCTGATACTTTGGTGAAGTCTTGGGTTTTGAAAGAACAATGGCTTCTTTAATTGAAGGAAACTCTAAATTTCATCTGGAGGTTACGCTGTACTTTCTCCCCCGGAGCTTCTGAAAGCTCTCCAGGTCTAACTGATCTCTAAATCCCTGTCCAGCTTTAACTCTGTGATCCTTTGAACTTGAGGGCCAAATCCAGCGAGAGACAGAGGCCCTGCTTCCAGCTCTCTCCCTGGGGCTAGCCCTGGTCCTCAGCATCTAGCCAGGGCTGTTGCCATGGGGATCAAAACAGAGATAACCAAACCACTAATTCCAGTTAATTTTGAACAGAGAACACAGACTCAGAGAGGTCATGGGATATTAGACGCCAGACTGGAAGGGTTCTTAGGGAACATCCAGTCCAAAGCCCCAAAGTTACAGAGATGGAAACTGAGGCAGAGGGGCTCAGGAAGCTCTTGTCTGCTGAAGCACACCCAGGGCAGAGAACCAGGACCCGCAGAGCCTGATTTCTAGGCAGAAAGGCCATCTGATCAGCGTGGGCCCTGCCAACGAAGCCGGGGCAGCATTCTCTGCCAAGGGGAGGTCTTGAGGAGATCTCTTCTGATGAATGGATGTAGAAAGAAGGCGATCATCTCCTGGCTCAGCCTGGGCGGCTTAAAAGCTGGTAACTTTCCACTGAGGAAGAGGAAGGAGGTCAAAGGCAGAGCTCATGGAAATGGTGGGAGCCAAATGGAGAAGACCAAAGATGGCGGCCTCACAGATAACCCCGAAGCCTGGACTGGCCAAAAGTTTTTGGAGCCCAGTCTTTTGTTTCTCGGAGGCTGAGGGTGGGGCTGGGACAGCTAGGCTAATATTTAACTTAATTAGTATTTCCTGAGCACATTCCACTTTGAGGTGACTGGGGGAGGGGAGACCCAGCAAGGATCACAGAGCCTTCGATTTGAAGGGACTTAGAGTCATTTAAGGGAGCAGGAAACTGAGAAGAAAAACTCAAAGAAGTGAAGGGACTTGGCAAAGTGAGACAGGTAGAAGTCCGGATTTGAACCCAAGTCCTTTAAAAAACTGTCCCCATTATTATGGAGGATCTACTATGAGGAGTTTCGTTCCTCCCCACTTCAACCCTCCTTCATAGTCTTAGGAAGTGAGTCTCCAGACTGATGTTTATCAGACTTTAGATGACGTGGATCGGCCTCATTTCCTAAGCTTTGGGACAGTCCACGTGAAAGGGACAAATGAAAGGGAGATGCTTGGCTCTGGAATCACAAGACCAGGGTTCAAATTCCACCTCTGACAATCATCATGCATATGATCTTGGACCAGTCACAAGCTCCCTCAGAGATCTGAACCAGAGCTTGAAGAGCCCTGGCACATTTACCCATCTGAAGTGAACCGAAATAATCGAGGGGGTCAGCACGCCGCTAACGTCCTGGGACAGGAGGGTGAAGTTCTGGTGACAAAGCCCTGGCTCTTTAATGTCTCACCAAATGACTGTGGCTCCGTCATTTCTGGCAGACCAGAACTGAGATCCAACTAACCTTGTTAACCCAGACCTGAGAGGAGCCAGCATTTCCCTTTCCCCTCCTTTCCTCTTAAAAAAACAACCAAACCCTGCTAAGCAAATAAGGGATTCATCTGAGATTTAAGGGGAATGTTTAACCTGCTCTGAGACTAAACTGTCTCCCAGGCATTTGGGAGATTGTTTATATTCCCAAGGCTGCCGTTAATTACAAAGAAGCTTATCTCTTCATTGTTCAATGGGTCCAGCAGAGCATGTACTTGAAAACACTATGTTAGGAATTAGTGTGAGACACACTCTCTGTACTTGAAAATAATAAAATAGTATTCCAGAAATAAAACTGACCTTGACCCCAATTAGTTTGAGCTAGAGGGGTGCTGATGTCCCCGTTGCCAGACGTGGATTGGAGAGCTCCAGGATTCTGGGAGCCCACGTCCTTTTTCTTCCTTCATCTTCCTTCTAATTGGGAGGCAATCTGGAGATTCTCTAGGTCAACTTCTCTCCTCCTCTCCTTCATCTTCCCCAAGTGGGAATCCTCCCTGAGTGTCCTTGCCAGGGGCCTTGTCTGGGACAGAGGGCTCACTCCCTCCTCTAATTGATCAAAAGCTCTTCATACCAAACTAAAACCTGCCTCTCGTCAGCACTAGTGCTGCCCTCCGGAGCTGTCTCTTGGGATGGACAACCCTTCGGATAGGGGAACTTGGCTTCATGCTCAATGTAGCCCACAAGGGCATGGTCTGATAAGCTCATTCATACAAAGGGGTTAGGAATTTACACCTTCCCTTTCTTCTGTCGTTCTCACCACTGTCGAGAGCAGCTGGCAGGATCTTGAGCTTCTAAATCAAACCTTAGTGGGGTAGGCAGATTTATATGGGCTCAGGTGGCACTGATACTAGGGAGAGAAGAAGTGGACTCAGGGTAAACACATACAAAGTAAGAAGGGAGAGTTTCCTCGGGGAAGAGGAGGATCAAGAAAATTGAAGGCATGGGCAGGGTTTAAGAAAAGAGTCTGATCTCTGGGTGGCTGCTACTATTTTGTAATTGTTCTGGGTGAGAGGTCCAGAATTGTCATCTGTATAGTTAGGGGACCTGGTTTGAATATTGAAATCTGTGACTTACAACCTATGTAACTTTATGTAAGCCAGAAGATATCATACAACCTACATCGCTTGACTTTTCTCAGCCTCAGTTTCTCCATCTGTAAAATGGAGGGTTGGATTACCAGAACATCTCTG
Source organism: Sminthopsis crassicaudata (assembly GCF_048593235.1). Classification (NCBI taxonomy): domain Eukaryota; kingdom Metazoa; phylum Chordata; class Mammalia; order Dasyuromorphia; family Dasyuridae; genus Sminthopsis; species Sminthopsis crassicaudata. The sequence goes on from NC_133620.1 coordinate 463,520,644, forward strand.
AGGTCTCAAAGAAGATCAGAATCAGAAAGAACAAAAAACTTCTTGACAGCATCTCTGAATAGATTTCATTTGACCATTGAAGGTTTCAAGACCTTCAATGAGGGAGACTGATTGTCTTCAGAGAGCAGCTCTTTCCATTAAGGAAGAGCTCTTCCACTTAGGACACTTTTTTTTTTTGCATTAATTTAAATATACTTCTCTGAAACTATGATCCATTGTTTTTAGTGAGGCTAATCCTTTTCCCCAAAGACTAGCCCTTTATAGATTTGAAAACAGTTCTCATGTTCTCCTCTGGCCAAATGATCTTTTCTCTAACCCAATTCCTTTGTTCTATGCTTCCCTCACCATCCTGGTCTCCTGCTTCCTTGTCAATGTCTTTCCTAAAATGTGATGCTCAGACCTGAATGCAATGTTATCTGACCAGAGAAGAGCACAGTGGACAGACACTACAGTTTTCTTAACATGGTCTGGGGGTACGTTCACTTTTTTCATTGTTACATCACACTTATTTATATTTAGCCTATAGTGCTCTTAAAATCTTAGTTTGTATGTTTTAAAGAGATATTGGCTAGACATATCATTGCATTTTATAATTGTGAAGTTGATTTTTTGATCCCAAGGCTAAGACTTTACATTGATTCTAACTAAAGTTCATTGCATTCAATTCAGCCTAATGCTTTGACCTACCAAGCTATTTTTGGATAAAGACTCTCTCTTCCAATGTGTTAGCTATTCCTCCCAGTTTCCTGTAATCTGCAAAGTTGACTAGAACACCCTTTGTATTTCATCCAAAGTCAATGATAAAAATATTGGATCTCCTTGGGCCAAGGGAAATCCTTGTGATTCTATGATGAGACTGTTCCTCCTCAAATGTGTAATTAGCAAATTGTCACTTCAGCATCCTTTTTGCTCCCTAAACTTTGCCAGAAGGTTCCTGAAAGCCTCTGTTCTTGACACAACTAAGTACTCTTCCATTCTTCCTATACCTTCCTATACCTTCCATTCTCCCACAGTGCTGCCATTTTCTGCTTTACTTATCTAATGAGGTGTTGGTTCATAAGGGTATGAGTTTATCTAACCCCCTCCTGGGGCATTTGTATTATCTTTTCAGCAGAAAAAAAAAAAAGAAGGACCTCCTGGAACCTCAGAGAATCATCAAGATGGAAAAACCTTCACTGGTCATCTTGTCAAACACTTTTATTTTTCATCTAGGTGATGCAGTAAGAAAGATCCAAGTTCAAATCTAACCTCAGGCACTTACTAGACACTTACTAGCTTTAGGCAAGTCATTTAACCTCTATTAACCTCAGTTTTTTAAACTGTAAAATGGGGATAATAATAAGACCTACCTTTCAGGATTGTTGTGAGAATGGAATGAGAAAATAATTGTAAAGCACTTAGCACAGTGCCTAGCCAGTAGTAGGCACCATTAGCTGCTATCATTGTTGTTAGACTATCTAGTCCATCCTCATACATGTTACTTCTTTAGGCTTCAGTTTCCTTATTAGTAAAGTGAGAGGTTGATCTGTATTATACCTAATATCTCTTCTAACTTCAACGCTGGGGATTTCACTGAGTCTTGAATTTTATCCTCTTGGGGAATCTGTTGAGAGAGCTCTCTAAACCTACCTTTTTTGTATATATATTTTTGTATGCCTTCTCCATTAAATTCGAGCTTTTTGAGAGCAGGGACCATGTTTTGTCTTTGTTTTTGCCTTTCTTCATATCCTCAGAGCTTAGTACCATTCCTGGCACATGGCAAATGCTTATACATTTTATCAATTAAGGTAATTGACTAACCTTCTGAATTAAAAAAAAAAAAAACATTCATCTCAATGGCATAGGAGCATTAACATACATAATCCTAAACTAAGAAAAATCTAAGTTATTTATTACTTGGTTTTGGAATACATAATTTTCTTTTTTAGGGATAGAGAAGAAAGTAGAGTAGGGTGAAAGAAATACCAGCTGAAAAGCCTCTCTAGCCAAGGATGAAGCTTTACTGTGCTCAAAAGGCAGCACAGTTCTAAATTTGGGGAAGTTCCATCGATTCCAAATGTGCTCAATAGGTCTAGTTACAGAGTCTAATCCTTATTCCATAAATTGAAATGCCATGGCATAGAATCTGAGTTTCTGGAGGAATGACTCCATTTTTATGTTTTTATCCCTAGTACCTAGTAGCATCTAGTACCAAGCACTCTTGCCTTGTGTTAAGTAGCTATTTAACAAATCTTTGTTGAATTGGAAACATAGAATTTTCAGTTACAAAAATCCAACTTATGTCAAGAGATTGAGAATTAGCATCTATATGTCTTCTATAGGGCCTATCGCTCCCTTATATGTACTTCAGATACATATATATATATATATATATATATATATATATATATATATATATATATATATCCCCTATATAAAAAGTAAGACATATAGTTCCATAACATTTGACAGGGAATATAAAACTAGAGAGAGATTACTGGATTAGAGCAAGGCAAATGTAATCTTCATTTTAAAAAAAAGGACAAGAGGCCATTATGGACTCCTTCTATCTTTCTAGCTTTGTGTCAATCAGCAAGTTTGGTGAACACAGAACTTATGCCTTATCTAAGTCACTGAGTATAAAAATGCTAAAATTGGAAAGTGCCAAGCACAGATTCCTTGGGACATTCCACTAGAGACCTTTGAAATAAACACCAGGGAATCTGACTTTGCTTCCCCAAAAAAATTCTAGAATGAAATATTAAAGAGATGATTAATGGATATCTAGAAAAGGAAACAGTGAATCATAAAGGGCTGACATGGCTTCATCTAGGACTGGTTATACTAGACTCATGTTAATTAATTTTTTGGAAATTATTATTGTAAACTAGGAGAGAACACTTTACCTAGATATTAGCAAAGTATTTGATAAAGTATTTCATACAATCATCTTGGAAACAATAGAGATAGCTTAGGCTATCTCTTGGAGTCAGGAAAACCTGAGTTCAGATCCTGCCTCAGACATTTTGTTGGCTGTGTGACTCTATTTAAGTTACTGAACCCTGTTTGCCTCAATTTCCTCATCTGTCAAATGAACCTGAAAAGGTAATGACAAACCACTCTAGGATCTTTGCAAAGAAAACCTCAGATTGAGATCAGGAAAAGACTGAAATGACTAAACAACAACAACAACAACAACAAATGAGGGCTGTGAGAATCAAATGAAATAGCATGTGTGAAGCTCTTTTCAAATCATTATTTTATTATTATTATTTGTTATTGCTGTTATTGTTAATATTATTATTTATTAATATAATTAATTATTATAAATATTGATATAATTTGATGGAGCCAGTATAGGTTGGATAGCAATTAATGGCATCATTAATGTCATTAATTAATAGTCATTGAGGTCAACTTGCCAAGAGTTTTCCAGTGGTGTCTTGGATAAAAGCACGAAAAAAAGCTGATCAAATTTGCCAATGACACAAAAGATCAGGCAAGAAAGACATATTAATGGATTAGACTGCAGGCTTCTTAAACATTTTCTATTCACGACTTCTTTTCTGAGAAATTTTTACATAGGTGTATGGATATATGAATTAAGCAGGAAAATCAAATATCTACTGATAATAAATTGCAATTGCATGACCCTTACATCCAGGTATGAGACTCACAAAGGGATCAAGACCCTTGGAGAGCACAGGGCAAATCCACTAAGATGACAAGAGAAGCTCTTTGGGGGCCAAGACCTACACTTTTGTTTTTATACTTTTGGCACCGAGCACAGTACCTGGCACAAAATTGGTGCTTAATAAAAAAGATTCTTAATTGAACGAAAGGAAAGAAACGCAAAGCTTCCAGTTGGGTTCAAAACCTCAACATTGTTAGTTCATTTGGAGAATTTGCCTGAAAAGAAATCTGTGAATTTTTAGCGGGCTGCAGGCTCAGTCAGTGTTGGCAATGGGATGTAGCAGACAAGTTAATTTGGTCTTGGGCCATATAAAGAGAGGAATAAAGTGATGATAGTTCCTTTGTACTAGACTCCATCTGGCCTTCCATTCTGGATGCCACAGTTAAAAGGCTTTTCAGCTGGAAAATTTCAAATGAAGGACAAGTGGGATGATCAAAAGTCTTGAGTCCATATCATATGGTTGAAAGAACTGGGGAGGCTTAGGTTCAAAAAAAACTTGGGGGTGCAGTAGGGGAGAGGGTCTTCTGCAAGTTTTTGAAAGGCTGTCTTGAGGAAGAACTACTAGACTTGATCAGTTTGGCCCCAAAGGGCAGAACCAGGAGCAAGGGAAAGAGGCAATTTAGGCTTGAAGTCAGGAAAAGTTCCCTAAGGACTGTTCCTTCTTAATGACTCTTCATAACCCCATTTGGGTTTTCTTGGCAAAGATACTAAATTGACTTGCTGTTTTTCTCTGCAGCTCATTTTACAGATAAGGAAATTGAGGTAAACAAGTCACATGACTTTCCTAGGGTCACAACTAATTAATGAGTGGATTTGAATTCAGGTTTTCCTGATTCTAGGCCAGCTACTCTATCCACTGCACCACTTAAAAATTAGAGTTATCCCAAAGTGGAAGGGATGCCACAGAGGCTATGGGAAGTGGACTCCCCTGCTTTGGAGGTCTTTGAGAAGGGGCAGGGAAGACCCCTTGTTTGGTGCTACAATGGGGATTTCTTTGGGGATACAGGTTGGACGAGATAACCAACTCTCAATTCTGGGATTCTGGGAGAAGTTAGCCTGGGTGATTTCTGGGCTTTTTCTAACATCCCCTGGTTGCATGATTCTACAGCCTATCCACAGCTCCTCAAGAGCTCCACTACTTCCTAGAAGGGTGAAAATACATTTTTCTTCTGAGTTTTTCTTTCAGGATGGAGAGGGGCGGGAGTTGTAAGAGGAGGCGGGCGGATGCCTAATTCCCTCCAGGGACTGGCACACCCTACCCTTTCTGGACGGCAGAAATGGGCCGGGTCCCCTGTAGTGGGACTCCAGGATTGCTTTTCCTTCCAGGTGCCCATTACCAGGACGCAGTGCACTTTAATGGAAAGAGCTTCAGACTTGGAACCAGAGTTCAAGGTCCAGTTCAGCCACTTCTTAGTATGAGACCTGACTTCCCTTACCTGTAAAATGGAGGTCTTCCTTTTTTTGCACTGTTTGTCTCATAGGGTTCTGAGGAGTGTATTTCATAAAACTATGGGATCCCGGGATTATCGGTTTAGAGCCATAAAAAGTGATGTAATTGCCATGACCATATTGGGGAGGTGACGTGGAAGTGTTGAAAGAGAGAGAGGTTTGGAGTCAGGAGAAAACTCGGCTCAGATCTGGCTTCAGACACTTATTAGCTGGGTGCTGACTCAGTTTACCTTATCTTTAACTTGGGAATAATAATGGTACTTACCTCCTAAGTGGTGATAGGGATGAGGTTGGCAAGGTGATTTGAATACCTTAAAAAGCTTTATAAATGCTCGTTATCACTGTTATTATTGTCACAATAATGCTTATTCTTAATTAATCCCCCTCATGCCCATTGTTTAGCTTCCTATCCTGGCAGAAGTTTTGTGTTTCTGGCTCCAGAGATTACAGAAGCTTCCCATGAAGAGAGGACAAGGAGCCGTGACTTGGAAGAAAGGAATGCTCAGGAAGAAAGACTAAAGGAACAGGGACGTTTCCTTCTGGAGAAATAATCCGCTGCCACTCTCCCCAGTTCCCACCTCCATGCCTCTGCTCATAAGCTCTCCCCTCCTTGGTGCACTCTTTCTTTTCCTCTTCACCTCCAGGTCTACCTGAAGTTGGAGGACCAGTTTAAGTCTCAGCGGGTCCTGAACTCTTCCCTTCTCTGACCTCATTTCCCAACACTGGGGGCAGTGATAGGGCTGCTTACTTAGGGAATGTTAGAGTTACAAGGGGCCTTAGAGGCCATTTAGGAGAGCCCAGCTTGGAGGGATGGGAAAAGCCACTGAAATGGCTCTAGGAGCCTTGCATCTGAGATGTGGCTCTTCCAAAGAGTAATCTGGATGACTTTGAACAAGTCATTGATTTGGGGGAGCCTCAGTTTACTCTGCTGTCAAATAAGAGAAGGCTGATATGATCTCTGAAGTCTTTTCAAGCTTTTAGATCCAGGATTCTTTCATTTGACAGATTTGGAAACTAAGGCCTGGAGAGAGAATGTAACCTTCCTGAGAGCATATGTCATGTTTGTGACAAGGTAGAGTCTAGAATAATTTCTTAGGTATTGTTTTTTTCCTGTGGGGTCATATAGTTCATTTCCCAGCCACCATAGACTGGAAGATGCCTGAGGGCAGGAACAATATCTCATTTGTGTTCGTCTCCCAGAGTACCTCTCATAGGGCTAGTCACATAGGAGGTGATCAGTAAATGTATGTTGATGAATTGGAGAAAAGGAAATAGGGGTTTGGGCAGGGAACCAATTAGTCCCTGTATCTGAAATAATGATTGTTATTCTCTATATATGTTATATATGTGCATGCACATGTAAATAATATATAAATGTATATATATATGCATGTATATGCATGTATGTGTATATATATATGTATTTATATCTGTGTATATACTTTTATCTGTGTGTAGATGTATCTATATTTCTTTGTAATATATATCTGTGTGTATATGTATTTATATCAGTATGTATATGTATCTATATTTAACTCTGTGTGTATATATTGCTATTATCTATATGTCTATTATATATACTTATGTATATGTATAAACTACATATATACGTATGTATATGTATCTGTTTCTGTGTGTATCCGTTGCTATTATATAGATACCTATTATATATACACCTATGTACAATTTGTATGTATACATTAAAAGTATATATATGTTTGTATACACATGTCTATATCTGTGCATATATCTGTGTGTATATGTATCTATGTTTCTGTGTGTATATGTTGCTATTATATATACTTATGTACATATGTACATATATTCATAATGTGTATACATTAAAAGTATATATGTTTGTATACATGTATCTATATCTGTGCATATCTTTGTGCATATGTATTTATATCAGTGTGTATATGTATCTATATTTCTCTCTGTGTGTATATGTTGCTAATATCTATATGTCTATTATATATACTTGTAGATGTATACTTTCTATGCATATACATATAAAGGTATATATGTATTTATATCTGTGTATATGCATTTATCTGTATGTAAATGTATCTATTTTTCTTTGTGATATATATATCTGTGTGTATTTGTATCTATATTTCTCTCTGTGTATATATGTTGCTAATATCTATACGTCTATTATATATACTTACATATGTATACTTTTTGTGCATATATATAAATGTATATATGCATGTACATGTGTGTATATATGTATTTATATCTGTGTATATGCTTTTATCTGTGTGTATATGTATTTATAGCAGTATGTATTTGTATCTATATTTCTCTCTTTGTGTATATATTGCTATTATCTATATGTCTATTATATATATATATACTTATGCACATGTATACTTTCTGTGTATAATTGTATATATATGTATATGTATTTATCTGTGTGTATATATATATTTCTTTGTAATATATATGTATCTCTATCTGTATGTGTGTATGTATCTATATTTCTGTGTGAATCTATATGTAATCTGTGTCTATATCAGCGTGGGGGGCGGGGCGGGGCAGTCTGGCGGACAAGCGAAGGCTGGAGCTGCAGGGTGAGGCCTTAGACTCCAACAGGAGCAAAGACTTCTTGCAGGGAAGGACCAAGGGACTACGGAGGATGAGGAGAGCCTCGGTCCTGGACAGCTCTGAAGAGCTGAAGAACCAAGCGAGTTCTCTGGTACTGGGGGTCTGTGCAGAGGCAGTGGGAGGGATGCAGTGAGGTCTCGGGCCATTTGGCCAGAGGCCAGGCTGGGCTGGGTGCAGGGAGGAAGAGAAGGAGAAGGAGGAAGAGGAGAAGGAGGAGGAGGAGGAGGAGGAAGAGAAGGAGGAGGAGGAGAAGGAGGAGGAAGAGAAGGAGGAGGAGGAGAAGGAGGAGGAGGAAGAGGAGAAGGAGGAGGAAGAGGAGGAGGAGGAGGAGGAGGAGGAGGAGGAGGAGGAGGAGGAGGAGGAGGAGGAGGAGGAGGAGGAGGAGGCTGGCCTCTCTTGTACCTATTCACCTCCCCCAGCTCCATCTCAAGCTCCCTAAAGGAGGGGTTCTCATTGCCTGGCCACACCTAGGGGAGGGGAGAGAGGAGGGAGGTTAAGGTGGATCCTTTCTCCTCTCCCCAGAAATCCTCTGTTCAAACTTAGTTGGCTGGAAGGCTGAGAGGCTGGGAGGCTGGGAGGCTGGGAGGCTGGGAGGGCCGGCGCTTGAGCTGGTGCTCTGGCCTAAGGTTCCTTGGGTCTCTGGGCTAAGCTGTGAAGCTCAGCTCTACCCAGGAAGTTTGTGCACTAGCAGCCCTGCCAGGTCAGCTCCAATCTCCAGGAAACAGCTGTGACTCCTAGTCTCCTCCAACCCCCCCATTCCTTCCCTCCTCTCTCCTCAAATCTCCCCCCCCCCACTTCGGCCCCCCTTGCCTGTTCCTGGACCATTGCTTCCACTCAGTCTATCCTCCCTGTCTTGGGGACAGCCTCCCGTACCCCAGAGTCGCAGCCCCGGGAACAGAGACCTCGCCCAGGGGGCAGAAGGAGAGAGAGCCAGAAAAGGAGCCCACAGTAGGGCCGAGGGACGCCTGGGCCTTTCTTTTCTTCCCGGAGCCCAGCTGGGGCCCAGCTGGGCACCCATTCCTCCCTCTGCCGCCAACAGGATGTGTTGGAGCTGGGTTCAGTGGCCCCCTCTCAGGATCCCTGAGTCCTTATGACTCTTCCCAATCTCCCCTCAGGTTCTCACTCCTCCCCATCTGGCCGCCGCCCCAAGAGCGGCTCTTCTGCTTCTCATCTCCCTGCTGGCATCTCTGCTTCCTTCCCGACCTTGCCCACGGAACCAGCGGGAAGGCTCCCTCCTCTGCCCCCCAGCGAGAGGCTGGCCCCCAGATCCACTCTGTGGGCATATGATGCACTCCCAACATTTAT
>NC_133620.1:463532180-463654799 GCF_048593235.1 Sminthopsis crassicaudata
GGAAAGGTTCCCCGGACTGTGGGGAGGGAGAGGCGGAGCGGGCTGGCAGGGCGCAGAGCCGGGGCTGGGACGGAGGCTGGGCCGGCCGGTGCGGGCAGGGCGGGCCGGGGAGCCGGTCCCGTCGGGGCAGCCTTACCTCCTTGCCTCGTGGGCTGAAGGATGGAGAGGAGGAGGAGGAGGCAGGCTCCTGTGCGCAGGGAGAGAGCTGTCCGGCTCGCCATCTCGGGGAGAAAAGCCTCGGCGCTCTCTCGGGCTGTGTGTTTTATCCCCAATGCTTAATTGCTGTCTACAAGGGATGTGAGGGAAAGAGGGAGGGGGAAGAACAAGGGAGGGAGGGGGGCCGTGGGATGGGGGGGCGAGGGGGGCGGGGGGAGCTCAGGACACGACGTAATTACGAAAGGGCAGCACACAAGCCTCCCCAGACTGGACTGTGTGGGTTTTCTCTCTCTTCCCCCCCCCCTTTCTCTCTTGCTGTTCTCTCCAGCCCTGTCCGGGGCCCTGCCAGAAAGCAGCAGGAGGGGGGGGGGACGCTGCCAAAACAGCCTTCAGCGAGAGGAAAGGGGAGGGCCCTGGTCCTTGCCAAAAATCCCTGGCTCTAGCCGAGCCCCGTGATGGCCGGGCCCCAGCGCCCGCCCCACCCTGCCCCGCCCCGCCCCAGCTGGGCCCCGAGCCCGGAGCCTGGGGACAAGGGCCAGCTGCCCCGAGCCCCCTCGCCAGCCCCGCTCGGCCCCCCCGCGAGCCCCCTCCTCACTCGGCTCATCCCGCGTCTCCCGTCCCCCGGGAGGGTCTGTCGGGTGGGGCCGGGGAGAGGGAAGCTGGGCCCGTTCTCTTTGCCACCCAGCCACAGGAGGAAACGCGGGGACCGAGCCTGGGACTCGGGACATGGCTTTGGATGCAGCCCGCTACCTGTGTCGGGGGAGGGCTCCTGCTCCGCCTGCGCTCCCCCCTCCTCCCCGGGGTCCCTTCCACTGCGGACCCGGGCGCGGTCTGGGGAGAGAAGCCGGGGAAAGCGGGCCTTGGAGCCTGCGCCTGCTCGAGGGACCCTGGTCCAAACCAGACCCCGGCAGCTCCAAGGGCTCCCAGCTCTCAGAGGCCGTTCAGGTCAAACCCTTCAATTTTTACAGGAGAGGAAACTGAGGCACCCGAGGGGGGTCACACAGACCCCAAGTCTCAGGGGGGCCCTCCTCCGGAGCACATTCCCTCCTGCTTAGTGCTCCTGCAGAGCGCCTCCCCTTTCAGCCAACCGGACCGAGCCCTTTAGCTCCCTCTTGGAGGCTGGGGGCAGGGGGAGAAGAATTCAGTGAGAAGAGCACTGAGTTCGAATCTCACCTCCGGCACTCGCAGCCTCCCCGTGCCTCAGTTTTTTCCTCTGTAAAATGGGGGACACCGGATGGTCCCTAAACTTCCTTCTGATGCAGGATCCCAACCTCGGAGTCTGGGAGGAAGCAAAACCACATCCTGGGGAGAGGCCCGGGCCTCCTCTCGGGCTCGGGCCCACCTGGTCCCCAGCTGAGCGCCCCGGCACCCCCCCTCCCGGCACCCCCCCCACCCCCGGCCTCCTGCCTCCCTGCAGCAGCCCCGGCTCCAAGGGCCTCCCAGCCCAGCCGCCGTTCCCTCCTGGGCCAGGAGGGGGCGCCCCTGCGGTGCAGAAAAACGTCCTCAGTCCCCAGGTTCTGAGGGGAAGCAGCTTGTTGCCTCCCGCACCCCGGCCCAGGCCCTGGCAGGAGCTTCCGTGTTTGTAAGGAACCCGGTCTCAGGGTGATCCCCGAGGGCTGAGCTGGGGGGGGCGGGGCGCAAGCCCCCACCTCTGTGAGTGCGGGGGAGCTCCTCTAACCCTGGGCCTCAGTTTCCCCATCGGCCGTGGCTCCGTGACCCCCATTAGCCTGGGTGGGGGGCGCTCGCTCTTTCCGCGGCCCGAGTGCCCAGGCGCGTGCCAGGCGGCCCGGGGGGGGGGGGGCGGTGAATCCCCAGGCCGCCCGCGCCAGCCTCCCTGATGTCGGGGGAGTCCTCAGCCTGGAGCCGGGACCTGCGGCCTTTCAGATTCCCTCCTTTCCCCTTCCCTGCGATGACAAAGCTGCTGTAAGAGGCCCCCCCCCCCAGCTAAGACCCTCGCTCAGCCCCGTCTGTGAACGGGGAAGGGCCCGGGCAGTGCTTGGGAAGGGAGGGAAACGAGCCGCTCCCCCGGGCTCCCCCAGCTCCCCCCGCCCCCCCCCCTCCCCCCCGGCCGCGGGCTGAGAGTTCTCAGGGGCGCAGCCGCAGGGGCCTAACTCCAAGGGGAGACAGTGGGGACCATGAGGGAGCTGCCTTCCCGGCATTCGGCCGGGAAATGGGGGGCTGGAGGGCAAAGCACGATGTAGCCGGATGGAGGAAACATGAACCCCCTTCCATCTGAAGTCCCACAATCCTCCAGGAACCGTCATGGAGCTTTTGTTAAGAGCCTACTATGTGCCAGGGTCCCGAGAGCAAACAGAGCCTGCCCTCAGGGAGCTTACATCCTACAGGAAGTCAGGGGGGGCGCTCTACTTTGGAACCCACGCCCAGCCCCCCCCCCCATCCCGGATCCCCTTGGATTGCTTTTTTCTCTGCCTCTGCCTTATCTCCCACGTGAGACTTCCAGCATCCCGAGAGTAAGAGCCCGCTTTGCCTCCTCAGCCTCAGGTGCTCAGGCTCAGCCTCCGGGGGTCCGGAAGCAGCTTCCCTCGGCTTCAGCCAAGTCAGTCGTGAGCCATGGAGCTCTCAGGCTCAGTTTCCTCGCCTGTCAATGCAGGCGATAAGCCTTGTTCTGCTGAGGCGCACGGGGTGGTTGCAGGAAAGGGATGTTGTAAACATTGGAGCTCCAGAGATGGGAACTGCGGCTTTCTTTGATTGATTGGTTGTGAGTTAAGGCAGAAAGAAAGATTTATGGGGTTTGAGAACTGGAAGAGATTATTGAGTCAGCCATCTTCAAAAATTATATATATATATTTACATACAGATACAGACATATATGGACAGAGAAAGAGACAGAGACAGAGAGACAGAGACAGAGAGAGACAGAGACAGAGACAGAGACAGAGACAGAGAGAGATAGACAGAGACAGAGAGACAGAGAGACAGAGAGAGACCGACAGAGAGAGAGACATAGAGAGACAGAGACAGACAGAGACAGAGACAGACAGAGAGACAGAGAGACAGAGAGACAGAGAGAGATAGACAGAGACAGAGAGACAGAGAGACAGAGACAGAGACAGACAGAGACAGAGAGACAGAGAGACAGAGAGAGAGAGACAGACAGACAGAGAGAGACAGAGACAGAGAGAGAGACAGAGAGAGAGAGAGATAGACAGAGAGAGAGAGACAGACAGACAGACAGAGAGAGACAGAGAGACAGAGAGACAGAGAGACAGAGACAGAGAGACAGAGAGAGACAGAGAGACACAGAGAGAGAGACAGAGAGAGAGACAGAGACAGAGAGAGAGACAGAGACAGAGACAGACAGAGAGACAGAGAGACAGAGACAGACAGAGAGACAGAGACAGAGAGACAGAGAGAGACAGAGAGAGAGACAGAGAGACAGAGAGAGAGAGAGAGACAGAGAGACAGAGACAGAGACAGAGACAGACAGAGACAGAGACAGAGAGACAGATACAAAGGAGAGCCGTGAGCTGACCCAGCTGGGGTAGAAGAAAGCACTCAGGCTCTCCATCTGGTGTCCCTTCCCCTACCTCACTGTGGAACTAGCTTGACTGAGTAAGTCTGGGAGTGAAAGGAGATGGGGCACCAGGTACCCGTGGGAGGCACAGAAAACATTGGGGGGGTTAGACCTCCCAGGGACTGCGGTAGCCACAGGACAGGTGAGGAGAGTCTAGAAGTCGGAGATTCTGGGGGGGGTGTGAGTTTTTTGCTGGAGCCTTTATGGCTCATGTAAAAAGAGCTTAAGACTGCCTTCTGCCAGCCAGAGGCAGTACGGTATAAATGCAGGGAAAAAGCCCCACAACAAGAGCCCGAAGGCCCTTGTTCTAATTTGGACTCTGCCTGGGTGTTCTCTTTTTTCCCCCCTGAGGCTGGGGTTCAGTGACTTGCCCAGGGTCACACACCAGGAAGTGTTAAGTGTCTGAGAGCAGATTTGAACTCGGGTCCTCCTGGATTCAGGGCTGGTGCTCTGTCCACTGCGCCCCTAGCGGCCCCTTGGCTGGGTGTTCTTGAGCAAATGTCTTGACTGCTCTGGGCCTCAGACACCCCTCTGTAAAATGAGTGGATCCGTCCCGGGTACTTCCAGGCACATTCTGTGAGCAGGAGGACATCGCGGGAGTGAGACTGGAGGCTCGTTGTCAGGATGGGGGAGCAGGAGTGCTGGTGTTGGGGTGGGGGTGGGGAGAGTCAGAGAGAGGGGCAAAGGAGGGATGGAGATGGGAAAACTGTAGGCTCAGTGTTGGGCCTCAAGGAGAGGGTCTCAGGGTCCAATAGGGGGTTCAAGGCGAGCATCAGGAGAGTTTGGGGGTCAGTGTCGGAAAGGAGCTTAGCCGGAATGGAGACTGTTTCAGCGCTGGGGATTCAGGATGGAGAGAGGGGCTCAGTGTGAAGAGTGGAGCCCAGACCAGGGACTGGGGTGGAGGCCGCAGAGGAGGCTCCCTGTTAGGGGCGGGGCTCCAGTCCGAGGCTGAGGATGGAGGGCTGGGACGAGAGGGAGGCCGTCAGGTACCGCCGAGGCCCGAAGATTCACCAGCTCCTCGCTCCTTCCTTCCCTGTTCTGCAAACATGTTTCCCCCCGGCCCCTATCCTGGGATAAAGGCTGGGGATCGTCCAGGAGGGAAAACAGGAAGAGGCACGATGAGTTAGCGCTGGAAGAGGGAGCGGGCCGGCTTGTTGGCCGCCGACAGCAGGAACAGGGGAGGCCGGCGGAGGGGCAGGTGGCAGTCTCTTGGCTTGGGGGCCCGGCCCAGGGCGGCCCCTCTGCAGCCCGGAGCTCGCCTCTCCCTCCGGCCCCTGCGCCCCGACCCGGTGCGGGGGAGAGAGCCCAGCATGGGGAGGCTGGGGCACCCCACTCAGCTCCGGACGTGGAAACTCGGCGGCCCCCGGCCTCCCAGGTGAACGTGGGGCAGGAAACGGAGGCCTGGGCAGGGGCCTGACCCGTGTCCGAAGCAGAATTCGAACCAGGGCCACACTCCCCCATCTGATCCGTGGCCTCCTAATTCTGAGGCTTTAGATTTCACTTGTTTTTTTGTTGGTTTACTTGTTCGTTTATTTATTTACTTGCAGGACAAATGGGGCCAAGTGCCCCCACGCCGCCATTAAGTGTTGTGTCTGAGGCTAGTTTTGAACTCGGGCCCCCCTGACTTCAGGCTGCTGCTCTGTCCACTGCAGCGCCACCTAGCGGCGCCCACGGTCCCTTGAATCCTCCAGGTCCCCTGCCCGAGCCCCCTCAGGCGGCTCCATTGGTGCTCTCCTCTCTTTGGGAGGCGTCTTCTCACTCTGACACGTTGTGACGTGGGAAGCGGGTGGTCCCGGGAGGACGTGAGGATGGAGGACGCGGCCCCTCCCTGTGACATCCTCAGGGGCCGGCCGCCCTGACCACAGGCTCTGAGAAGGCTCCAGAAGCAAAAAGCTGGTGGGTCCTGGGAGGGCGTCACCCCCAACTCGCAGCCGGAGGAGCCTCCGAGACCGAACGAACACCCCGAGGCACAGGTTTGGGGCCAGCGGGACTGGAACTGCATGGGGGCTCACGAGGAGCTCAAAGGTCGTCCCGCCCGCCTGCCCTTCCTCAGGTGCGGACACTGAAGCCGCTGGGGGCGTCGTGGGAGGCCTGCAGTGGGTGTGAACTCAGGGGCCGGGGAGCGCAGGCCCACAGGACTCGCACCCCCAGGAGGGAATGGACACACACTCATACACACTCACACACACACGCACACTGACACACTCACTCACACTCATACACACACTGACACACTGACACACACTGACACACACACTCACTCACACACACACTCACACAGTCACACACTCATACGCTCATACACACATCCCCACACACACACTCCCACACACTCTCACACTCACACACATTTACACACTCATACACACTCACACACTGACACACTCACACACACTCACACACACTGACACACACATACACACTCACACACATTTACACACTCATACACACTGACACACTCACACACACTCACACACACTGACACACACATACACACTCATACACACACACACTGACACACTCACACACACTCACACACTGACACACACATACACACTCACACACATTTACACACACACCGACACACTCACACACTGACACACTCACTCACACTCATACACACACTGACACACACACACTCACACATTCACACTCACACACACTCATACACACTCACACACACTGACACACTGACACACTCACTCACACACTCACACAGTCACACACTCATACGCTCATACACACATCCCCACACACACACCCACACACTCTCACACTCACACACATTTACACACTCATACACACTCACACACTGACACACTCACACACACATACACACTCACACACATTTACACACTCACACACACTCACACACTGACACACTGACACTCACACACACTCACACACACACACGCACACTGACACACACACACACACTGACACACTCACTCACACATACACACTCACACACACACACTCATACACACACTCATACACACTCACACACAGTGACACACTCACACTCACACACACTGACACACTCACTCACACATACACACTGACACACACACACACACACTCATACACACTCACACACACACTGACACACTCACACACTGACACACTCACTCACACTCATACACACACTCACACACACACACACACTGACACACTCACTCACACACTCACACATTTACACACACACACACTCACACACTGACACACACATACACACTCACATACACTCACACTCATACACACACACACTCATACACACTCACACACGGACACACACACACTCACACACATTTACACACTCACACACACATAGACACACACTGACACACACACTCACACACACACTCACACACACACACTGACACACTCACTCACACACTCACACATTTACACACACACACACTCACACACTGACACACACATACACACTCACATACACTCACACTCATACACACACACACTCATACACACTCACACACTGACACACTCACACACGGACACACACACACTCACACACATTTACACACTCACACACACATACACACACACTGACACACTCACTCACACACATTTACACACTCACACACTCATACACACTCCCACACACACTCCCACACACACACTCATACACACACTGACACACTCACACACTGACACACACACTGACACACTCACTCACACTCGTATACACACTCACACACATTTACACACTCACACATACACACTCACACACACTCACACTCATACACACTCACACACACTCTCACACTCAGATACACACACACTCATACACACTCCCACACACACGCACTCACACACACTCCTACACACACACTCACACTCATACACACACACACTCATACACACACTCTCACACTCAGATACACACACACACTCACACACACTCCCACACACACTCACACACACTCATACACACACACTCATACTCATACACACTCACACACACTTACACATACACACTCACACACACACTCACACACACACACACTCCCACACTCCCTCACACACACTCATACACACACTCACACTCATACACACTCACACACACTCACTCATACACACTCCCACACACACTCATACACACTCACACACACTCATACACACTCACTCACACACACTCATACACACTCACTCACACACACTCATACACACTCCCACACACACTCATACTCACACACACACTCACACACACATTCCCATACACACACACACTCACACTCACACACACACTGACACACTCACTCACACACTCACACATTTACACACACACACACTCACACACTGACACACACATACACACTCACATACACTCACACTCATACACACACACACTCATACACACTCACACACTGACACACACGGACACACACACACTCACACACATTTACACACTCACACACACACACTGACACACTCACTCACACACATTTACACACTCACACACTCATACACACTCCCACACACACTCCCACACACACACTCATACACACACTGACACACTCACACACTGACACACACACTGACACACTCACTCACACTCGTATACACACTCACACACATTTACACACTCACACATACACACTCACACACACTCACACTCATACACACTCACACACACTCTCACACTCAGATACACACTCACACACACTCATACACACTCCCACACACATTTACACACTCACACACTCACTGACACACTCACACATACACACTCACACACACTCACACTCATACACACACACTCATACACACTCCCACACACACGCACTCACACACACTCCTACACACACACTCACACTCATACACACACACACTCATACACACACTCTCACACTCAGATACACACACACACTCACACACACTCCCACACACACTCACTCACACACACTCATACACACACACTCACACTCATACACACTCACACACACACTTACACATACACACTCACACACACACTCACACACACACACACACTCCCACATTCCCTCACACACACTCATACACACACTCACACTCATACACACTCACACACACTCACTCACACACTCATACACACTCCCACACACACTCATACACACTCACACACACTCATACACACTCACTCACACACACTCATACACACTCACTCACACACACTCATACACACTCCCACACACACTCATACTCACACACACACTCACACACACATTCCCATACACACACACACTCACACTCACACACACACACACACTCACACAAGAGCCTTCCTTGTTCTCTGTCCCCCGCAAACTCGCCCCCTCGTCCTCAGACACGTCATCCTCCTCAGCCTGGGCCCCTGCCCCTCCGCACAGCTGGGGCACACGTGGGCAGAGCTGGCGGAGACTGAAGCAGTGGCAGACAGCTTGTGTTCCTTCTTCCTGCCCCCCTTTTTCTGGGACTCTCCCTGTCTTACTCCCCCGCCCAGGCCCCTGGGTCTTCCTGCACTCCGTGTCTGCCTCAATTTCCTCATCTACACAATGGGGCTAAGAATGGCACTGAGCTGTGAGAATCTAGGGAGAGAGGCCCGTGAAGCCTCTGCAAGCCCTGCCGCTCTGTGGAAATGCTGTCGTTGTGAGCGCTGCTGTAGAAGGAAAGTGGATTTGACGTGAGAGGAGCTGTGTTCAGGTTGTCATCGGTCCCGAGGGAACGGCTAGATATAAAAAGCCGTTCACAGCCACCGTCGGATCAGTGCGCACAAGGAAGCTCGTGAATGGGGTCACGCTGAACGATTTGGCACCAAGAACCAACTCACCTACAGGGAGATAAGGATGCCCCTTCTCATGGGAAGAGAGTGCTCCGGGGAGGAGTGCGGCAGCCTGGGCAGGGGTCAGCGGCAGCTGGGGGTCCGTCCCACGCCCGTTCCAGAAACAATAATGCTGCTGCTTGCTTCCTGGGCCCCAAGGCGGAGGTTTTGGACCGGGGGTGACCGGGATGCCTTCATCAGCGTGGGCCGGATGGGGCCGTGAGCTGTGCAGCTTCCCCAGCCCTGATTCTGACTACAGTCTCAGGCCTTGATTTAAGATAGGAGCCGAATTTAGCCAGTCACTATGTTGATCTTTGGGGACCTCGAGTTAAAACAAGGCTTGGAGTAGATGATCTCCTCGCTCCAGCTCCCGATCTTTCCCTTTCTCCGTATGAACTAGATCTGAGGTTATTGGGGGGGACCATAAGGGTCGGGGGTGGGACAGGAGAGGCCCCACGCAGAAGGGGGTGTTCGAGTGCAGGCTTTGGGGGCTTAGAGATCCCTTCACCCAAACACCCCACTTCCTAGAGGATGGACAGCAGACTCAACATGACATGCAAGGGCTGCTGACCCCTCCGGGGGGTCACTCTCAATTATGTAATTAAAAGGGAGCTTTAATGAGACAGCATTCGGATTCTATCTGCGGAGGGACCAGCCAGCACCCTATTAGTCACCAAATCCAAATTCTGGCCACAGGCTGACCCCTGACCCAGGCCAAGAACCTGCCCTCTAATCTAGCATCTGCTGAAGGCAGGGGTGTGGTGGCTGGAAGGATGATCTGGGGAGCTGCCGCCATCTTGGAAGGCTCCTTCCTTCCCCCATCAAGCACAGCCCAGGCCCATGACCCTTTGCAGCCTTCTCCCCAATTCTCCATGAGACAGGAAGTCAGTCCATGCCCTGTTCCTCATTTAGCAGCTTTGTTTCTTCTTGGGACCCCAATAAGCTCCACTAGTTCCCCTCACTCTCAGCACTTGTATCCACGCCATTATTCTTTCCCCTTTTCACCACTTCCCCCCAATTCCACGTTCCTTCATATAAATCCTGTCTTCCAAGGCCCAGCTCAAATCTTGCCTCCTCAAGCCTTCGTCCAATATCTCACCTTGGCGCAGTAGCCCGGTATTCCAAGACGAGACCCATCGAGACAAATGGAGCCGATTTTGGGAACTCACAGTCTCACACAAGCAGGATCAGGAAGCCTAAGTGTCTGAGGCCCTGATTGCGAGTCCAGGGCCGATTTATCCGTTCTATGGCGCACCTGCTAAAGATGAGCGGCCGTTGTAACAACAAGTCCGTCAGCCTTTCCACTGTCTGACTTGGTTATTTCATGGGTGGCAACCCAAGCAAGGGCCTTTAGCGGCTTCAGGTCTTAGTTTTTTCCCCCATTTTATTATTGTTTTATTAAAGCTTTTAAATTTTCAAAACATCTGCATGGATAATTTTTCAGCATTCACCCTTGCAAAACTTTGTGTTCCAATTTCCCCCCTTCTCCCACCCCTTCCCCTAGATGGCAAGTAATCTCATATATGTTACACATTTGCAATTTTCTATACATATTTATACAATTCTCTTGCTGCACAAGAAAAATCAGATCAAAAAGGAAAAAAAATGAGAAAGAAAACAAAATGCAAACAAACAACCACAAAAAGAGTGAAAATGCTGTGTTGTGATCCACAGTTCCCACAGTCCTCTCTGGGGGCAGACGGCTCTCTCCACCACAAGATCAGGCCTTAGTTTTACCTTTCTCAAATGAGGAGTTGAACTAGGGATCCCTAAGGTCCTGTTCCAGTTCCATCAGATTGGAAGCCTCCTGAGGGCAGGGACATCACCTTCTTTCTTTCTATCCCTGGTAAGAAGGGGCTACTTACCCAGAATGGGCGTGAAGGATCCTCCCTCACGGGGGAGGATCCCAAAGTCCCTTAGGCTCATGGGGCCAAGAAGGGTGGCCCACCTGGAGGCCCCTCCCCACTCCCTGGGAATGCTGTCAGGCTCCCCACACACTCCTGCAAGCTCCCTGGGTCTTGCCAAACAGCTGTGCACTCCACCCTTATCAGTTCCCGGACTGTCCGTGCTCCTGAATCTTTCCAAGGGCTGTGAAGGCCTGGGAATGCTGGGGGGAGTGCAGCTACTGCCTGAAGTTTGATCTCAGTATCCCCCTCCACACCACGCTCGGCCTCTCCCCAGGGACCACCTGCCCTGAGCTTTCATTCATTCCTGCCTCCCCCCCCCCCCTTTCCCACTTCATCTTTCCCGTCAAATCTCAGGCACAGAATCAGCCTTTGGCCCAAGCAGGGGGCTAATGAAAGTGGATGGAGCTGGTGATGCTGGCCAAGATGCAGGGGGAAGAGCTGGTGCTGGCAACGGGAAAGTTGGGGGATAACCCAGCACCTGGGGGCGAGCTAGGTGATTTCGGGGAAGTCACTCTGATGCCACAGAAGAACGTTCGATGGATTCCTTGGGCTGCCACGGACTAAGAATTTATAAGCTGGTAGCTAGCCCTGTCAGTCCCGTGAAGTGATGAGAGACAGAGGGTACCAAGAAACTGTCTAGAACATTGAGGTAGTTTGAAAAAAACCCTGGCTTTTATTGGTAATTTTTAAAAAAGTTTTTGCCTCTTTAAAATCGAGAGAAGCAGGATGGGATAATGGAAAGAGCTGAATTTAGAGTCAGGAATCCTGGCTCCCTTATTTATTACCTGTATGAGCTTGAGTAATCAATCAATCAGCAGGCATTTATTAAACTTTGCCAAGAAAACCCCCAAAGGCTTGAACATACTGAAATGACTAAACAACAAATTTGTTGGAACTGGGAGCAGTGGATGGAGCACTAGGGCCTGGAATATCTGAATTCAAATTTGGCCTTTTACTAGCCCCTGGGCAAATCAGTTTACCTTATCTGTCTCAGTTTCCTCATCTGTAAAACGAGCCGGAGGAGGTAATGGCAAGAAAACTCCCAAGGGGGTTATGAAGAGTTAAATACAGAAATGACTCAACCACAACAGCGTGTTGGAGCTGGCATTATAAATACAAAGATTTAAATGATCTCTACCCTTAAGGAGCTTAACCTTCCTGTTTCTGTAGCTGTAAAATGATTAAATAACCTCTGAGGTCCCTTGCAACTCATCATCTACATTCCTATAATATTGTCATTTAATCTTCACATGCCTCAGTTTCCCTATCTGTAAAATAAAGGGGTTGGACTAGATGAGGTCCCTTCTAGTTTTAGAACATTGATACCATCTTTCAGTTCCCTTTTTATGGCTGGGGTATCTCTGGATTGACCCTTTTTTGCCTTCCCTTTTGGGAGTTAACAAATGTGCCAGACCAAGAACTATTGCTTTTAGCATTCATTGGCTAATCTGCTTCTTCTGTGAAAATCTCCAAGTTCCTTAGAGCAGCTGCAAGAGATTGGGACAATCACCTATAAATGTCCACTTAACTTTGTTACTCTGAATATGAGATCCTTGTCCAATGACCAGAGATATCCCAGAGGAATTGAATCATTCCATTATTGACATTTTCACTGGAAATGAAAAGATGAATCTCAGGACCTCCTCAGAGAAGCAGATGGAGGAATTGCTGGAGCTGTTTTCATTGTGCGTCCAAAGGCAAGCAGAGTATCATTTCATTGCTCATTTGCTTATCTTGCCTTCAGTATTTGTGATGAGGACAAGAAAATAGATCAGCATAAGAATAATTTTGAGTTATTTATCTTCAGTTGTAGAAGGCAAAAAAGCAGAAACTTTCCCCCAAAAAACTCAAAATGACTTTTCTAATTAAATCAACACATACTTTAGTGCATCAGTGCAAATGTGAACATAGCAAAAGGATGGCAAAAGATATGTTGTAAAATATGGTTCAGGAACCAAAAATCAGAGTCTAAGGGCTTTTTACTAAACAAAGAAATCTCATACCTACATATCATAAATCCTTTCTTCAAGATGTGATTTGGAAGCATCTATATATGGTGAGTATTGAAGAATATCATTCATCATATTCTCAATAAGAAATGGACTATATCTTTTTTTTAAAAAAAAAGGCAGAAAATTGTTGGCAACTATCTAAATCGACTGTCTGTGCATAGTCAGATCGTGGACTGGATAGGGCAAAGATTGGGATTAGTATCAAATTAGAAGAGACAAAAAGAAGACATAATATCCAGTTGAAATCATTCCACTCAATCTATACTATTAGCAAAAAATGGGAAATGGAAAAAGGAACCAACATTGACTCAGACTATCACAAAACATTGACTTTTAATCATTCCATTTTCCTAATTTCATGTAAAGACAATTTTCAACATTTAAAAAATTTTTTGAATCTAAAATCTCTCTCCCTTCCTTCTTCTCTCTTTCCCCCTCCTTTCCCCCTCCTCCCTTCCCTGACATAATTACCATACATGCAAAACACGATTGCCTTTTATACCAAACCTCTTTCCAACTGTGCCTTCTACCTTTTTTTTTTTTTTTTTTTTAAATTTAACTTCCCTATATTTATTCTTATTTCTTTAGTAAGCTTTTGGGGAATTGGGATTGATTTTCTTATCATTAGAACCAAATTTAATAACACATTTGTTGTTCAGTCATTTCAGTCACATCCAAGTCTTTGTGACACTAAAGTTTTCTTGGCAAAAATGTTGAAGTGGTTTGCCATTCCTTCTCCAGATCATTTGACAGATGAGAAAACTGAGGCCAAAAGGATTATATGATTTGTCTAAAGTCACCCAAGTTATAAAGGTCTGAGGCTAGATTTGAACTCAGGAAAACAAGTCTTCCTGATTTCCGGCCTGGCACTCTAACCTAAGACATAGTGGTGCTTAATACATGGTTGTTCTATAACCATTGTAATGCAATCACCACAATGGGGAGGCCATAAGAGTCTAGGAACCAGTTCAGTCATCAGACATTTGATCTCTCTGCTAAATGGAGAGCAAATATCAGTTTATAATTTACATTAATTACAAAACCTTGGAGAGGAGAATGGTGGAAGATTATAAACAGTTATCACCCCATAAAACAGCCAACAGTGGTCAAAGAAAAATGATTTAGATAAAAGTTGGCTTAAGACTTAATTAAGCTAGCTCATCCTAAGAGAATGTATAGGTGAAACTGGAAGACAATAAATAGATGTCAAAATGGAAGAGATCTACGAGCATTTGTATAGCAAACTGTCTTCTTCATCAATGACAGTGGATCCATTCATTGTATTTGGACATTACCAGCTCAGTTCCTGATGAGAAAGTTGAAATGACACAAAAGAAAATGAACACAGAAGCAACAAGTAAAATAGACCAAGGAGACATAAATGTAGATGACACAATTTTGAGGGTGTTTGAAGGATTCATTCCCAAGATTTCTGAAAGAGGAGAAGATAACACATAATTGGGAAAAAACCATGGATACTATCATTCCTGAAAAACAGAAATAGAGCATTAATAATGACCTACCTATATACTTATTTTCTCTCATCTATAAAATCCTCATGAAAATAATCAATGCAGCAATTTGATAGAATGTAAACTCTCAGAAAACATTTTTGTTTTTGAATTCCCAGTGACTAACACAGTATCTGTAGGCTCTTTACTTGTTGATCAGTTGCTAGAGGGTATTCTTAGCTAAAATTTAAAAGGGAACAGACAATCTTTCGTAATCAATATTCCAATAGATTGTCTTTATATTGAAATAACTGACTAAGATGTTGAGAATGTAAGATTATATCCTATTTATTATTTGCTAATTTAAAAAAGGATTTGATTCAGTACAAAACAAACTTTAAAACCTCTCCTCTATCATGATGTCACTCATGCAAATGATAAGATAAGGAAAATTTCTGTAGATGTAGATACAAATACAGAGATTAAATCTGTTTGATAATGCTATAATTATTACTATTACAGTATCTGGCACATAATGCTTAATTAGTGCTCTCTCTCTCTCTCTGTCTCTCTGTCTCTCTGTCTCTCTCTCTCTCTGTCTCTCTCTCTGTCTCTCTCTCTCTCTCTCTCTCTCTTCTCTTTCTCTCTGTCTCTGTCTCTCTGTCTCTGTCTCTCTGTCTCTCTGTCTCTCTCTCTCTCTCTCTGTCTCTCTCTCTCTCTGTCTCTCTCTCTGTCTCTGTCTCTCTCTCTTTCTTACTTACTATTTATCTACTGTAGAGTTGGACCTAAATATTAAAAGGAAGAAAGTAACAGTCTAGATTGCTTTCAGAAAATCCCCCAATTTTCTCTCGGAAACAAACAAAAACCCTCTGTCCTCCAACATCACTGTCCTTCTGGGAAGATGGTATAGCTATGATTAATGGAACAAAATCCCCACCATCTCTGAGAAATCAACATGGCAGATTTTCAAGGGGTAATGGAGGCTTGCCTGGGGTCTCACATATAGTTATTGTTTAACAAACCCCTTTTTCATTCAATTGCATGTTAATGTGAACAGATTGCAGCTGAGAATCACTTATGACATATATGCAAGAATCTCAAGGTCATAGGATTATGGGTTTTCCTTAGAGGTCACCAACGTCAACTCCAGCTTACAGTGGAAGAAAGTAAGATCCATGGAGGGGAAGCCATTTGCCTAATTTTACTTTCCTAACGTCATAAATAAAAGAGTTAAAATTTGAACCCAGTTCCTCTAAATCCAAATAATTTGTCCTTTCCACTGTATCATGAGGTATCTCTAAAGATGTCACCAGAAAAGGATGCAGCTACGGGCGCTGATAGTGCTCAGAGTGCTAACCGTGGTGTCTGAAGACTCGAATTCAATTCTGACCTGAGATACTCACTAGTTGGGTGACTTTATGGACAAGTCACTTAAGCTTTGCCTGCCTCAATTTCCTCATCTGTAAAATGGGATCATAATAGGACCAACTCACAGCATTGTTGTGAGGATCTAATGAGATATCTTAGCCCTTAGCCCAGTACTTGACGCCTGATAATAGATGCCACATAAATGCTTGTTCCCTCTCCTCCCCCTCTCCATTGCTATTCATGGAGAGTAAAGAACAATGGGGCAGTGACACTGGTAAGGCTTACTGATAAAAGACCCTTGTCAGTTTTGGTGGACCTCCCTCGGAAGATTTATATTCAGACCAGTAGAGTGAATAGAGACCTTTATAGCCACATGATCTGTGTTCAAGTCTTGCCTCTGACTTCGATGAGAACCCTTCGATTCTCAAAGAAACTCTTTCAGACTATGAAGTTGTCCATCCTTAATGGTCGAGGAAGTTTTCTCCCCTGGAATTCCCTAAACCAATGAAATCATTGGTTCATAAAAAAAAATTAATAATAATGAGACGATGCAGACAGCAGTTTGCTCTGGAGGGTGTGAAAGTGTGTGATTCACTGTGAACAGGAAGGAAGGGAAAATTTCCCCGACATGTCTGTGCTCTGCAAGGACTGAGGGATGCTCAGAAGCAGGGATGCTGCTTTCTGAGAACATCCCCTCTGGGGAAGGAGAATCTCTAATGAAGAAATTTGTTATCAAGTTGTTTACACAGAGTTAAGTACTTGAGAGTGAGCTCATCTGCCAGGACTGCTCCTCCAGGGAGGAGAAAACACTCCAGGGGGTGGAGGAGCATTTGCTTTGGTGTCAGGCCTCTATCTTTGCTGGGGGATTCTGGGAGGAAGCTGCTTCTCCTTGCTGGGCTCTGATTTATGCCGAGCTAGGGCAAGGTCAGCCTGGGGCTGCTAAAGTCGCACTCCTCCTTCCATCCCATCTAGACATGTGCACAATCCGACATGTATGTATATAGATTCACCCAATATGTTCTTTATGCTTAGTGCCCTTCTCCCCACTCCAGTTCTTCCCATTTAGAGACCCTCTGGTGACCCACTGAGCTCAGCTGCTCAGCTGCATGGACTTTTTCAGGGAGACTCAAACCAAGTCAGAGACTCTCTGCTTGCAGCTGCCTTTAAGGGTGGGGTGACAGCAATCCCACCATTCCCATAGTGCTTTAGTAGAGATTGGGAACCAGAAGGGAACGTGGAAATCAGCCTCCTCACTTGGCAAATGAGGAAACCGGTGTGTTGAGAGGTTAGGTGAGCTGCCCGCTCACCCAGCTTTAAAAATTGCAGACTATTTTACCTGCTTATTATGGGATTGATCAGGAGCACCTCTGCCATCTCCTAAACTGGGGCATGGGTGATAGTCTTCTGTGGGACATGTTCTTATGATCCCAGTTCTTCATCTATCCTCCCTTCCCTCTTGCTGGAAACCCAAGCACAGGAAAAAGAGAAAGAGAAAGCGACAGAGACAGAGACAGAGACACAGAGAGACAGAGACAGAAAGACAGAGAGAGAGAGACAGAGAGAGAGATAGAGGGGGAGAGAGACAGAGGGATAGAGAGAGACAGAGACAAGGGGGACACACACAGAGACATAGAGAGAGACAGAGACATTGATAGAGACAGAGACAGACAGAGACAGAGTGACAGAGACAGAGAGATATTCAGAAAGACAGAGATACAGAGAGAGAGATAGAGACAGAGAGAAGGAAAGAGAGAGAGGAAGAGGAAGGGGGGAGAGAAAGACAGAGGGGGGAAGAGAGAGACAGAGAGACAAAGATAGAGTGAGAGAGAGAGAGAGAGAGAGAGAGAGAGAGAGAGAGAGAGAGAGAGAGAGAGAGAACTCTTCCAGCTGTATACACTGTCTCTGATGAAGTCAGATGCTTCTCTGAAAGGGGGATTTTGGACTCTGGAGGGGTTAGGATTCTTGGAGCCCCGCAGTGGTCCGCTCCCTCCAGTAATGCAGAGCTCAGCTAGTCAAACAGAAGGAAAATAAGATGTTGAGAAAATGTACTGGGGGGTGGGAGGAAGGGAAGCACCCAACCTGGGGGAAAGGGGCATTGAAAGTGGCTGCTGGCTTGAGGGGGAGGCAGGGCCCCATGGAGGGAAGGGTTGGCAGGATCTTGTAGACCTGGGCGGGTTGGAAAACTGAGCCAGGTGTGGGAAAAGGAATGGAGGCAGGAGGAGGGAGGAGGCCGTGAGCTGGCAAGAAGATATAGGATTGAGGAAACAAGGGGAGGAAAGCAAATCAAAGACGCCACAGAACTGAGCTCATGCCGTATCTTATTTCGCGCATATTTATGTATTGAGCCTACCCAGATCCACAATGCACCAGAGGCCACTTGGCCTGGGGCACAATCAGAGCATGAGAGAGTGAGCTGGGGACAGGGATCTTTATCTAATGGTTTCAGGACGCAGCGGGATGCCTTGGCCACGGGCTAGGCCCCAAACCCGGTCACAGACTGGCCCCTAATCCCAAACCCAGACCGACCCCAAAGCCTGGCCGGCCATCTGGCACATGCCACAGGTCACAAGAAAGATGAGAGGGTGTGGATGGCGGGTCAATTCTTCCCTGGTGGCGGAGAGAGTTCCCGTCTAATCTCCTAATGCTACAGCATCAGGAATATTTACTTTTTTTTTTTTTTTTTTTTTTTTTTTTAAATACACAAGGTATGCTGATAAGATAGTGAGTCTGCTTTTATACCAAAAAAGAGTCCTGGGCAGCCTCACCTCAATCCCGGGATGTTGGGGTCAGAGATCAAGGCTAAAAGGAACATCCTGGCTTATCAAGTCAGGCTCTCTCATTTTACAAATTAAGAAACCGAGTCCTCAGTCAATCAAGGGATTTGACCACGGTCATCCAGTGCTGAATTGCTGAGAAAGATCCTTCCAACCCCAAATTCTATTATCCAGGGGATAATTTGTAGGAGACTCCTTTTGGACATTCAAGACACATTTTTTCACATTGTGTCAAATCTTTTAAGACTCGAAAATGACTCTTATGGGATGAAATGGAACAAATAGATTGATACCAATGGGAATGATAAGTGAGACTGAAGGAAAGGCTTTGGGCTCCTTATGTGGCTCGTGAACTGGAGTCTGGGGCAGTTCCATAAAAGGATTCTGCGAAAATGTGAGCAATGGTGACATTGCTGGAATGGCCTCCTAGGGAGGCCATGAGGAAGTCTCTCCTTCAAATCACCTTTTATTTCATTATCCGTATGCATGAGTATCCTGCCCCTCTCGCCCCAACCTGAGTAGACTCTAAGCTGTTGGAAGATAGGGACATGTTTTATTTTTGTCTCTATAGAGGGAATTGATTGTTTTCTTCTGTATAGACAAAATATAGCACCAAAGCCAACGTTTTTTTTGTTTTTTTTTTATTTTGGTTTAGTTTTTCTTCTGCTAACACGAGACATTTAATAAGAGCAAGATGATGGCTCTTGAGTCGTGGTCTGAGACCATAAGACTCTATACTCAACTAAGGTGTTAACAAAGCTCCAGAAGAATGCTTCCAAGCTAAGACTAATTCCCCTTCCCCCCTTTTTTCTCTGACCTCCTTGTATCTGGGGCTGAGTCCCTGTCATTTCTCCAGACAACTCTCTGATTTAAGATTAGAAATTCCTTAACACTCTTGTGTAGTTAGCATCAGTCTCTTAAAATCCATGTTTGTTTTTTTTTTGTTTGTTTTGTTTTTGTTTTTGTTTTTGTTTTTTGTTTTTTTTAAGACTAAGCTCAAGTACCAGCTTCTCTAGGAAATCCTTTCTCGATTCCTCAGCTACTAGTATTTTCCCCTTTCATCTAAAAATCCAATCTATCTTGTACATTCTGATTTATGTTTTGCTGCTTCTTAGAAATGTAAGCCCTCTGTAGGCAAGACTATTTTTACTTTTACTTTGTATTCTTAGTGCATAGTAAATGATTAATAAATCCTTGCTGATTATTTGGTCCCCTTTTTGAGATCCTAGTGTTCTCAAAACCTTTTCAAGGGAATCTCACAGGAAATCTGGAAACTACAAAGTACATATCAGTCTTAACACTAACTCAAAATGAATTTGAGTTAGAATGAAATCTGAGTGAAGGAGACAAGGTCACTCTCTTTCACCTTCTTGGGATATATTTTTTTCCCCCTTTGGGCACTTTGATTTTTCTTTTTTCTTTTTTTTTTATTAAAGCTTTTTATTTTTAAAATACATGCATAGATAGTTTTCAATATTCATCTTTGTAAAATTTTGTGTTCCAAATTTTTTTCTTTGCTTCCCCCAACCCCATCCCTTAGACAGTAAGTAATTCAAAATATGTTAAACAGGTAAATTCTCCTACATATAGTTCAAAATGTATATAAAAAAAGAAATCAGATCAAAAAGGAAAAAAAATGAGAAAAAAAATCCAAACAAAAAGCAAGCAAACAACAACAAAAAAGTGAAAATGCCACATTGTGATCCATATTCAGTCCCCATAGTGCTCTCTCTTGAGTGCAGATGTCTCTCTCCACATCAGTTCATTGGGACTAGACTGAATTGCCTTACTGTTGAAAAGAACCACGCCCATCAGAATTGATCATTGTATAATATTGACTTTGCTGTGTACAGCAATCTCCTGATTCTGCTCACTTCCCTCAGCATCAGTTCCTGTAAGTCTCTCCAGGCCTTTCTGAAATCATCCTGCTGGTCATTTCTTACAGAACAATAATATTCCATAATATTCGTATACCATTCCCCAACTGTTGGGCATCTACTTACTTTCCAGTTCCTTGACACTATAAAAAGGACTGCCAGGAGCATTTTTACACATGTGGGTTCTTTTCCCTTTTTTATGATCTCTTTGGGCTACATTTTTACCTTTATTACACACATGTATATTTATGTGTATTATAGAAAATGTTATATAAATATACAAAATATAAATGATATCATATATATTTTATTATATACCTATGCAGATACACATGTATATCTACATACATATACTCACATATGTATATATACACAAATATATGTAATAAAATATTTTGATAATTGTATTTCAGTAGAAATTTGATTTCCTTTGAAATCCTTTGCATTTATTTTATCCATTTACAAACATGATCCTGAGAAAGAGTTCATAAGCTTTACCAGCTGCTGTGCCAAAGGGATCCATGACACAAAAGGGGGAGCATTCCTGTTCTAGATTTTTCCCTTTCTTAATTGCCTTGTAGTCGATCAGTTGTCAAGTCTAGTTGACTGCATCTCCCCATCCTCTTTTGCCTCTGTCCCCTTCTCTCCATTCACACGGTTGCTACTGTAACCTTCCTCCTCTCTCTCCTGGAGCTCTCTGCCTCTATTCTCCACCATTTATCCACTACCCAACTGCCAGAATGATCTTCTCAAGACACATCACCACCCTCGTTAAAAATCTGAAGTGGTTCCCTATTGTCACAAGGATAAAATACTGTCTCTTTACAATTTGACCTACTTTTCCAGATATGTTTCCTAATGTTTCCCTTTCACATTGTCCCAGTCACTCCAGAATAGGATTGTTTCTTGTTCTTTTCCGGTCCCCTCTTGCCACAGGGAGTTCACTTAGATGGCCCTCCCCAACCCTGACCCATTTTTGGGTCATTCTCTTCTTATTCCAGCCTTTCAAGATCCCTTTCCTCCTTCAAGATCCATTTTTGGTGTGACCTTTTCCAGAAAATCTTCTCAGATTGTCTTTTTTAAAAAATTATTTTATTATTATTATTTTAATTCAGATTGTCTTGAATGAAACTGTTCTCTCCTGATTTCCATCCTTCTAAACTACTTCCTCTGGGCCTTCTTTTTGCTCCTTTGTCATATCCTAGCTTATATTATATTTTTATGTGCATGAGTTCATTCCCATATCTGACTGTTAGCTCCCTGAGAGCGGACTCACCATCCTTGGCGCTTTTTTTTTTTTTTTTTTTTTTGTATCATCAGTCCCCTGTGGAGTAGGTGCTTGTAAACATTTACTGATTTAATACATTGAAGGGACAATGGAATGGTTCCATTTGGCTGGAACACAGAATAAAGGAAAACTAAGACTGGGTAGGCTGGAGGAGACAATCATGGAGAGCCTTGACTGCCAAGGTAAGGAATTTGGACTTTACCGAATTGGCGATGGGGAGCCATTAAAGATATTTGAATGAGGAAGTAGTCTGGTAAGATTTAGTAATTTACCAAGCAAGAAGTCTTCATTAAGTGTTTACAATGAACCACAGACCTTGCTAAGCACTGAATATAGAAATCCCAAAGTGAAAAATCCTTAGAATCACTTTAGAAGGGTGTGTGCAGTGGATCCTCAGTTAAGGATCTTTTGCAATCTCCAGGTAAGAGGTACTGGTCTTGTGTAAGTGGGATGGACGTGAGAGATGTTGGAAAGGTAGAGTCCTTCAAGGACGTGGTGAAGGGGGTCATGGCTGTAGCAGGTGAGGGAAGGAAGAGCAAAGTCTCTTCTCAGGCTTCTTGAGACATTCTATAGCAGAACAGCAGGGAGTTGTAGGACCTGAGTTCAAATCCCACATCACTTATCTCTGAGTCTCAGTTTTCTCATCTGAGGGGCTGAGCTCAAGGGCTTCTGGGCTTCCTTTCAGCTCTAGATTGAGGATCCTAAGACCAGAAAAAGAAGCAGAATGAGGGATAAGAACATATTTAGGAGAAAAGATGATAAGCTTATGCTTTTTTATTATTTACTTCCTTTTTTTCATTGAATTGAGTAGCTAGGTGGCTGAGTGGCTAGAGCACTGAGTCTGGCGTCAGAAAGACCTGAATTCAAATCCAGCCTTAGACTCTTACTAGCTGTGTGACTCTGGACAAGTCACTTGTTTGCCTCAGTTTCCTTACCTGTAAAATCAACTGGAGAAACGGCAAATGGCTCCAAGTTGAAGGAAAGCAGAGCGATGGGAAGGGGTGAGTTTGTGAAGGACCTTAAATATCAGAGAGTTTTCTATTTGGTCCTGGAGTAATAGATGGTTAGAAGGACGCCCGCCCAGAAGATCACAGAATTTAGCCTTAAAGGGATCTCAGAAGCCACCAAGTCCAGCCCCAAGATTTGCACAGGAAGAAACCAAAGCCCAAGAGCTAAGTGCCTTAGCAGGGTCACAGCCAATAGGAGTGTGGGGGAGATCCTGACTCCAGGTCCAGGGCTCTACCCACTGCACCATACTTCTTTTATGATAAAGGGAGGAAATGTAACAAACTGACCCTTCCTGAGCATGTGTGGAGTCGAAAAGTCCGATTTACCCGTGTCAGAATGGGGTCCCCAGTGATCTGAGGGGTTTGCTTCGCATCCATGTGGATCGACAGGTTTTTTGTGAAGAACACTTGCTTTCATGGAAGCTGTGGACAGGTTGTTCACTGGTTTCTGAGACTCGTGTAAGGGAGCCCCAGGAAAGGACTCACGTATATAACCCACGTGGAAGTCACGGTGGAAATGCAAGACCACCACAATGCAGAAGTTTCCCAGCTTTGGCCCCCATTCTTTCTTTCCTACTTTGCGAGCACCTCACGCCTGCTTTAACTTTTCCAGAGCCAAAGGCAGGTGGAGACGGTGAGGGATGTGCCCCGGTGTGCTCTCGGAGGGAAGGGCCAGCACACCTGGCCCGGGATCCATGCTCAAGATCGACGCCAATATTCAGAACCGAGATGATTGCACGAAGGGCGCCAGCTTCAGAAGGAGCTCCGACATTGTCTTATACAGGCCTGGTTCCAATTCCCAGCTCTGGGAAGGGATTAGAAGCAGCTGCTCCAGGAACCACACCTATATGCGGACTTCCTGCCTCCCAAGTTCCCACCCTATTGTGTCATCACCAGGGCTCCCCACCTCCACATCCTGCGGCCTAGCTGGGCCCGTGGAGACCCCGCCGTCCCCCTGGCTGAAGAGCCCCCACAGGGAGCATCTCTTGGCTGCTTTAGCAGCAGAAGGCAAGCCCTACTGCTGTCACACCTGGCGGTTCTTCCTGCTCTCTCCACCATGCTCCTGTTTGACATTCGATGCTCTCGACATAGAAGCTTTTGGCTCTCATTTTCCATGACAGGGTCATTGCACAACTCCAACATTCAATAAGTCTGTTAAAGAAGGATCCTTTTACTGATGTGACTGTAATTATCACTGCTTTGTTACCTATAATAAATAGTCCTTCAGTGGGTGAACCTTTGACCCCCATCTCTTGGTCCATCATCTATTCCAATAAAAAATATCTTTCTAATATCAGTGAAGAAATAAATCAATTAATCAGCAGGCAAATATATGAGACAGCAGTTCTGTGCCAG
The DNA here is from genome assembly GCF_048593235.1 of Sminthopsis crassicaudata. Classification (NCBI taxonomy): domain Eukaryota; kingdom Metazoa; phylum Chordata; class Mammalia; order Dasyuromorphia; family Dasyuridae; genus Sminthopsis; species Sminthopsis crassicaudata. Next base: position 463,556,712 of record NC_133620.1, read on the forward strand.
ACGCTGTGTTGGGCGCTGGAAATAATAAAAAGAGAAATAAAAATGGTCTCTTTTCTCAAGGAGCTCATGTTCTATGGGGAGAATCCCTTCAATGAGCAGCTACTGTTATTAAAGATCAATCATCGTGGGAAGAACTGGGTTTGTTCAAACCATGTGGAAAAAACGTTAATAGTTTCCTGCATTATCCTCCTCTCTATTTTTTGTCTATTGAAAGATTTATATTTGTTGGCAGGTGAGAATAGGCTGAGGAGCTTACAGTGAGATGGCTGCATCTGGCTTCCTGGGTTCTCAGGTACTTCAAAGGATCTGGGAGTATCTTTTCTCTCTGCTATTGGCTCAAGCCCCCAATAGTTGTGTTTTCCCTCCTTGGTGGCCAGTAACTAGAACTGGTTCTCTTTGATCATGAAACGACCCATAACTGAGCAAGAATCCTGCCCACACGGCTCTTTCGGTGGTAACAAAGAATCGGAAAATGGGTAGACGCCCATCGATTGGCGAATGGCTGAACAAGTTGTGAAGGTAATGGAATATTATAAAAAATGATGAACAAGCTGCTTTTAGAAAGGCCTGGAGAGATTTACATGATGCTGAGTGGAGGGAGCAGAACTGGGGTGCCCGGTAATGGCAAGATTGCGCGGGGACCAACTATGAAAGACTTGTTCTTCTCAGAGCTTCAAGGCAATCCCAGGAAGCTTTGGATAGAAAACGCCATCTGGGTCCAGAAAGAGAACCATGGAGGTAGAATGTAAATCAACACAAAAAATTCATTTGTTTTCTGTTTTTTTTTTCCCTCTCTCATGATATTTTCCTTTTGTTCTGATTTTTCTCTCCCCCCACATGATTCATAAAGAAATGTGTATTTATTTTTTTTTTCCAATTTTTTTTTTTTTTTTGAGGCCGGGGTTAAGTGACTTGCCCAGGGTCACACAGCTAGGAAGTGTTAAGTGTCTGAGACTAGATTTGAACTCAGGTCCTCCTGACTTCAAGGCTGGTGCTCTATCCACTGCGCCACCTAGCTGCCCCCAAGAAATGTGTATTTAAAAAGTTAATATGTATGACCAGAAAAAATAAAATAATAACAGGTATGGAATGAATCCTGCCTACATCTCCCAGGGCTCATTTAGCCTTGGCTGGGTGACCTTTGACACCTTTGAATGGATCAACTAAAAGGATCTTCCCCCCAACATTGGAGCACTTCCACTTACAATTTGGTTCTGAGTTCCAGGGACAAGCAGCGAAATGCTCACCCTTCCTACCTATGGCTTTCTCCTGCTTGGAGAGAGCTCTCGGGTCCCTGGTAAAAGAGACATAATTTCCAGGAATAAGGAAGGATTAGTCCCCCCTTTTTTAGGAAGGAGATCCTTTAAGAGAGGATGTACTTTCTCAAATGTGGGCTTGGAGCCAAACCCGGTCCTTCGCATGTGGCTTGAGCCTGGCTGAGCACGGGGGGACCACCGCTTCCCCTGTTCCTGGAAGGCCTGTCTGTTTTAATGAACCCCAGGAAGCCGTAGCTTTTAGGGCTGCCATCATCGCTGATATTTCTCTCTTGCCTCACGAAGCTGCAAAGCGCCAGATGTCCGTCGCCTCCTTAGAATTTAATGACACTGGGTGGTACGTAGCGCAGTGCTTGCCATTACTGCCATTTTAGAAATGAGCTAACGGAGGCTTGGGGAGATTGAATCACATCGCTAGAAATCAGAGCTGAATCCAAATCCAGCGCTCTCTCCATTGTGCCGTCCTGCCACTCACTGTACGTTCTTACTGCAGGGCCAGGTGAAATGGCAAAGTTTTATTAATCCCTACTGTAAGATGGCCAAGGGAAGGAACTGGTGTGGTGGGGAGAACAGGAAAGGGCAGGTAGGAACTGAGTTTTGAAGGAAGTGTGGAGGTGGAGGAGGTGACAGGGGAGAAAATTCAAGGCAAATCTCTCCTCTCAAATCTTTGATTTTTTAAACGAAATTTCCATTCACATATTTTGTTTTTACTGGTATTTCCCAAAGTATCGCCCTCTCCTTCCTCTCTCAGAGGGCCATCCCTTAAAACATGGATTTTTTTTAAGGAAAATTCATCAGCACTGATCAATAATCCATCAGGGCCTGCCATTGATCCACAACCACATCTCTGAAGACTTGAGAAGGCCCCCCCAACATGGTGACGGAGAGAGACACCTTGGCAAACGTGAGGAGAGCTGTTAAGTAAACTTTTGGTCTGCGAATGTCTCATTCTGTTCTAATCCTGAACTTGAACCACCGGATCAGCCTAAGGCAGGCCTGGCCCCAAACGACTTTTCCTATCTTTTAAAAATCTCGCTGTTGATTCATAAGTATCCTGGGCATCCACTTGATCTCAACCACCCAACCGAGGCTTGAGAATTCTGCAAATTTCCATTCTCGGCCACGTCCATTCTTGGGGTACTTGTGAGCTTCCTCTCTTCTCCTTTATCTAAGGAATCATGTCCTCAGTCCTTCCCCTCCCAGGGGTTACCCCCCCCATCCCGACTTTGAGTCAATTCCATTGCTCTGGGCCCCATCCAAGAACTCACATCACTTTTGAGTGCCAAGTCCTGGGCCCAACTCCGTGCCAGGCTCAGGCTGGGAACGAGAGCCAAGAACATAAGAGCTATTTTCAGGAAAGCTATAGGATTAAGCAGTCGACAGATTGCATGCCTTAGGGATCCAAATCCTCTCCCTGGCCCTCCCTATCCCACAGGGGTGAAGAGGGGAGAATGAGATCACAGATGCAGATGAAACCTTAAGAGGTTAAAGAAAGGCTTCCCAAATGGCTCTCCGCTGCTGGTGATCTCAGTGAGGAGAGGGAGAAAATAGTCACCTCGGGGCTACAGCGTGGGATTCTGGGGCACTGAGGAGGACTGTGACCACAGGCCCCCTCCCCATCCCTGGTCACGGACAAGCCCCTGACTCTGGCCACAGTCTGAGCTGGCTCTGACTCTCAGGAGGGTGCAAGGAGAGAAAACAGACTTAGTTCAAATGCTGCCTTCTGGGATCCTTATTCCTGGAACAAAACTCCCATTTTGGCTCAGTGGAACTCAGTTTTCTCCTTTGTAAAATACAGGGGATGGGACTTGACGGTCTTTGGGGTCCTTTTCAGCTCTTGACCAAAACCCTCACAAATGTCTTGGATCCCACTTGGGGGGATCAGGCGAGAGAGTGTGGGTAGCTCAATGCCGAGCCCCGCCTTGCCACAAGTGGGTGAGGAACATCTTGGGCATATTGAGGGGCACGGGTTGTATTTGGTGGTGAGGAAAAGAGCACACTATTTAGGAGCTGGATTTAGGGCAGGGCGGCAGAGCTGAGGAAGAAGGGAGCAGGACACAGGGACGGGTGCGGAGGTGGGGCTCAGAGCACGGGGGGAAATGTCACTTCTGCTGCTTCCTGGTCATGTGTCTTAGACGTACCCCAAACTCTCTGAACTTCAGTCTCCTCTTCTGTGAATCACCAATCAGTAAATGTTCATTCACTCCCATGAGCCCTAGATTTGAATATCTGCCTACCGAGGGGCAGATTTCAGATGTGACCAGACTTATCTATTGCTCTGGGGGGGAACCCTCAGGGCCAGTCACTGATCCCTGCTCGGACCACCCCAAAGTAGGACCCGTCACACCCCTCCCGCTCCCAACAGCTGGCTTCCCGCCATTTTACATGGGCCTTTCTCTGCACCTGAAACGCTGTCTGCTCCTCCAAGCCCCGGCTTCCAATCATCCCTTCGAGGAAGTTTGCCATGACTACCCACGTAACACTGGGTGATCTACTAAGCCCCTTAGGTCTTGATTTCTTCTTCTGGAAAATGAGTGGGTTGGACTGGGTGGCTGTGAGCTAAATCTGTGGTCCCACGTATGTGGCCCACGTAATTTTGGGGCTATCTGTAAGATGGGGGTCGAGGATGGTATTGTTGAGTTATTTCACTCGTGTTGATCTTCCGTGACCCCATTTTGGAATTTTCTTGGGAAAATTAGACTAGTTTGCCATTTCTTTCTCCATCTCATTTGACGGATAAGGAAACTGAGGCAGGCAGTAACTCACCCAAGTTACACAGCTGGCAAGTGAAGCTAAATTTGAACTCGGGATCTCTAAGCCCACTGCTCTCTGACTGTGCTACCTAGGAGGTCGAGCTTAGAAGGTCTCTGAGATCCCTTCTGGGGATTCTAGGCTTCTGGGATCAGCCTCCCAATTTCCCATCGTTCCTTCATGCTGTGTCCCTTTCTTCTTTGGTTTCAGGGGACCCCTGGGTGATTTCCCCAAAGTTCTCAAGAATTTCCCAAGCGTACACGTGCCCTTGTAATCCCGGAGCTTTCCTAAGGGTTCTGTCGGACGGAACTGGGATGGAGGTCTCCGCCATGGAGCCAGAGACTCTGTGACAGACGGCGGCATGTTGAAGGCCGGGACCCTCATTCCCCTGCCCACCTGGCACTTTGTGTCTGGCTCATCAGAGTGGGGTTTCTGAGGGAAAGCCCGATCTTCCCCATGGCTCCCTAGAGGTAGAAGCTGTGTCTCCTCATCAGATCAGATCTACTTGAATACAAGAGCGGTGTCTCCCCCGTCAGAAGGGGGTTCCCCATGGCTACGAAGGGTGTCACTCCGGTCAAACTGGGATCTTCTGAGGTCACCGCCTGCCTCCTCTGTCCGACTGAAGTTTCCCAAGGGAAAGGGCCGTGCCCTCCGGGAGGCCGGGGCTCCCCAGGCGCCCTCCCCGCTGCCTCCTCCTGCCCCCGTCGGAGCAGCCCCCCTGCTTGGCTGACTTTATAGCCCCAGTTCATCGCTAAATAGAGACACTAGTGTCTGCTCATCTCTCCCTCCTCTGCTCTCCTTCCCACAAGCCCCGCTTGCCAAGGAAGACATCTCCCGCCCGCCAGGGTGACCCGACCCGGAGGATGCCCTGGGATGCGGCCGACAGCCGTCTGGAACATCTGGGCACTCGAGCCTTCCCCTGGCGGGCCCAGGCTCTCCCTGGGGCAAGGGTGGAGGAGGGGTGGGGGAGCGGGAGGTGATTTCTTCAGGGAGACGGGCAGGAGGGGCCGGGATGGGTGACTCAGATGTTATTTTGGTTCCCCCCTGGGCCCTTTCACCGGGTCTCTCAGTTCCTCCCGGCCTATGTTTAGACGACTGTCGGATGTGGCTGCATCCAGGCCAAACACAGCTCTCGGGCACGGCTCACAAGGCTTGTAAAGTCGAGAGCCTGTCAGGCCAAAGCAAATGCTGGCAGGTTGGGGGGGCCGGGGGCAGGCGAGAAAGAGCCTTGTTGACCTTGGCTCCTCCGGGCCGCAGGAGGAAGGGAGGGGGCCGATGGCGGAGGGGTGACTTGGCAGATGGGGCGGATTGGGGAGACTAATATCTGTCTCCCACGCCGGCTGGGGGGCTGGCTCTCAGGAGAGACATTCCTGCAGCAGCATGGATTCCTGCCTCCGAGGGAGCCCCGGGCGGCCCCCCCTCCCCGTCCTCACTGACTGCCCTCGGCAGACCCCTGGAACGGGGGGAGCCGGGCTTGCCCCTCAGCACACACCTGTCACCAGGGAGGGCTGCAGGATCCATGAGAGTCCTAACTCCCTCTTCTGACATTGCTGGGGCCCTGGGGAAAATGGCGGCTTGATGCAATGGAAGCGAACCACTGGACTCACGGATAGGGCTCCAATCACTATCTGAGTTTCCTCGGTCAAGTTTTTCCCCTTCCCCTTGGACCTCCACTGCTCGGTAGCTCTCGGGTCAGGGCTCCTTCCCTTAGCCGTCCCACCCACAAGACCCTCCATTCTCGGGCGTTCTCTCTGGCTGCCCCCACGTCTACACCGCTCCCCCTTCTCCTCTCCCCCATCGACTTCCCTGACTTCCTCCGGGTCTCAGCCACAGTCCCCTGTTCTGTAGGAAGCCTTTCCCAGCCCCTCTCCGTTCTGGGATCTGTACGGATTTTCCTGTTTCTCCTTGCTACGACTCAGTGGGACAGACTCGCTGGCTGCCCCCGCAGAGCAGAAGCTCCCTGAGGGCAGGGATTGCATTTCTGCCCAGCCTGCCTGGCTTCATTACCCCAGATCAAGAGGCTAACCAGTCTCCCCTGGGCTCGAGGGCCTTTGACCTCCGCAACGGCTGCCCTGGACTTCCCAGCTCAGTGCTTGGAGGTGAGCTAGGGCCTTCTCCCCTCTTGGAAAGGGGAGCCCAAAGCAAAATGGTGACCCCAACCCTTTCCCCTCCTTCCACCTTCTTATGGGTCGTCGCAGTCCCCGGTTCCTCCCCAGCTTCTCGGGGTCTCTCCCCCAGGCCTTCCTTCCCTTCCTGGGTGGCTGTGACCATCACTCCCCTCTCACTCTCCCACATCTGGATAACATCTGTTCCTTGTGGCCATCTGCGAGAGAGGAAGCGAGACAGAACGACTAGAAAACTGGAGTAGGAAGGTTTAGATTCAAGCCTTCAGTCCTCACGGATACTGTGACCAAGTCACTGACCTCCCTAAGATGGTGGCCTAGAGAGAATCCTGGGCTTGGGCTCTGGGGACCTGGATTTGAATCCTGCCTGCTTCAGGCATTTACTAGCTATGTGACCATAAGCAAGCCACTTGACCTCTGTCTTTCTCAGTTTCCCCATCTGTAAAATGGGGATAATAACAGCAGTTACCTCACTTATAGTGAAGATCAAATATTATAAAGGATGTCATATGTTTGACATGTCATGCAAATGGTGGCTGGGGAGATCTGATGAACTCCCACATATTAAAGCTTTTCTAATGGTCGGTGGCTTTATGTATTCCCCTTCCCAGAGCTAATTTAATTTAATTCAACAAGCATTAATTAAGCACCTACTAAGCGCAAAACACAGTTCAAGGCTCAGGGTATGCAAGGTTGAGGATGAAAAAAAAGTCTCTGTCTTCTTCGAGCATCCAATTTACATTATAATTTCACAAATTCAATTAAACACCTATTAAGTGACTACTGTGTACCAGACCTTGTGTTCATTGAGAATTGGCTGCCCATGTCTGTGCACACACATACACACACACAAGCACCTTTACTTTGTCTTCCTTTCATCAGTGAGTAGGTGCTTAATAAATGCTTGTCTGTGAGGGGTTGGTTCTGAACCAGGGGTAGAAAAGGCTACTTTAGCTTCCTCCAGGAGTTCCCCATTTAATGTGCTGAGGAGGCAGCCCCCCGGGAGGGTGAGGGGGGGCTGGATCCAGGTCACCTCCTCGCAGGTTGATGTCCTTCATCTCGTCTCTCTAATGGGGAGAGTTAGGAGGAAAGATGGAGGAAGGGGTGTCTGATGGAGGAGGCCTTTTGGCCTAGAGCTAGGAGGGACCCCCGACTCCTGCTACTATAAACTCTCTGAGATATTGAGTCATGTCCCAAACTGAGGCAGCCTGGGAAAGTGACTCCTGCTTAAATCCTCGAGATGGCTGGGGGCAGATCTGGGTCTTTGGACCCCGCGCTGATCCAGGCTCGCGAAGGACCATAACGGCTTTCAGGTTACTACAAGGGAACAGAGACCCAGACAACATGGCCGCTCACCCGGCCCAACCTCTCTCAGGTTGACCCGAGGGAACGCAGACCCAGACAACATGGCCAATGTTTCTAAGAGGGTTGGGTGGGGTGGGTGGTTCCAGCCCAAGTCCTCCTGATTCCAAGCCCAACGCTGTCCACTCCACACTGTTGACACTTTCTAACTTTAGCCAGAGAAGAACCATCTGGTTCTCCGTTCCATGAGCCGACCACCTGTCCCGGAGTGGCGAGGCTCCAGATTCTGAGTGCCTCGAGTCTGCTCTTCCCATCCCTTCAGAAAGGGATCATTAATTTAGAGCCGGGGTCACTGCGGAGGTCAGGAGCGAGCCTCTAGTTTTGTGGGTGAGAAACGGGGTCTCAGAGAGGATGTAACTTGCCCAGGATCACACGAGTCCTGAGTGTACGGGGTAAGGTTTGGGCATGGCTCCCCCCACTTCAGGTCCTTCCCTTGTTGATCCCAGTCCTCCACCAGAATGCAGGGACCTGCTCTGGGGCAAGCTAAGCGCCTCCTGTTCTACATCTGTTTCTCGGGCCTTCTCCCCATCCCCACAGATGACGACCCGGAGGGAGAGACTGTGCAGTTCCAGGACAGGCCTTGGATGCTGGGAGGAAGGGGGAGAGGGGAGGGGGTGACCTAAGAATACCCAGACTATCAGGACATTGGCGCGCTTCTTTGGTGGACAGTTCCAAGTGGCCCAGGCTCTGGCCAGCCCGGTTCCAAGGTACAGGCGATGGGAGGCTTAGGACATGGTTGGCAGGGAGACAACCCCCCTTGCTCCAACAGCCGCAGAAGTATGTAAATGGGGAACACGGCCTCCTTATTTATGAGATTCCGCAATGCATTTTTCATTCCCAGAATGAGTACTAATGAAAATATGAAATGTTTCTTCGATGACATGGTCTCCATTTAGAAAGTACATTCTTTGGGAGGAAGGCGAGAGAGGGCGTGGGTACCAGGACTATACATCCCCGCGCACTCGGCTCGCTGGCTCACATGTCACGCACATGGCGGCGGGCTTGGGCGCCAACGTGCATCTCATGGTATACGTGTGTATCGTGTTTCTCCCCGGACCGGGGCGCTTCCCTCAGTTTAAACAAACAGCATGTTTCCCTGCACTGAGCACATCACCCGGACATACATCACGTCCCCTTGTGCTCTGCAGAGCATCAGCGGATGTATACGCCATGTGGTGGGGCTATCCATCAAAGGGGTCGCGCCCTTGGAACCGCTTCCGTGCGATGTTTGGGGGAGTTTGTGAGCAATTACAGACCAAATGGAGGGCTTTGGATGGAGATGGAAGCAAAGAAGGATCACTACGGCCTGGGGCTGAGATGGCCACGGTCGTCAATGAGGGCAAAGGCAGTGACGGTGCCGGGGATGGCAAAGGGGGTGACGGTGAAGGCCCTTCCAGGCGCTTATGAAGATGTGGGGGACAGTGACAGAAGTGACTGAGAGTGGTGACGATAGGAAGAAACGATGGCGGTCACAGGGCTGACTTATGTGACAGCGGCAACATGGAGGCTGGGATGGGGACGGTGATGGAAGATGGTGATGAACTCGTTTTTTTTTTTTAAGCTTTTTATTTTCAAAACATATACATGGATAATTTTTCAACATTAACCTTGCAAAACTTTGTGTTCCAATTTCCCCCACCCCTTTCCCTAGATGGCAAGTAATCCAATATATGTTAAACATGGCAGAAATATACGTTAAGTCCTCTATATGCATACATATTTATACCTAGAAATGCAAGAAAAATCAAACCAAAAAGGAAAAAAATGAGAAAAAATAAAGTGCAAACAAACAACAACAAAGGGGAGAATGCTGTGTTGTGGTCCACTCTCAGTTCCCACAATTCTCTGGGTGCAGATGCTCTCCTTCTCACAAGATCATTGAAACTGGCCTAAATCAGGGGATGAAATTGGGCAGATTATGACGTGATGAGAATGATCACAGTGGGGGTTGTTGGTGCTGAGGATGAAGGCACTGGAAGGCAAGGCAACGGGGGGAATCATGGTTCTGAGAGTGATGGCAGTGGGAGGCGGTTAATGATGGTATCGACTCATAGCTACTCCTGGTGCCAGGGACAAGGTGTTAGGATAACGAATGACAACTACACAAGGAGTGTCTATTGGGATAGTAATTGTGAGATTAGTATTGTCTCCTAAAGGATGAATAATAATGCCTAATGAATGATACATAACAAAGCCAAGCTCTTCATGATCTTTCAGTTTGCCGCCATCGATTACTAAGTGAGAACTGAGGTTGTCTGGACAGTGAGAAGGTGAGAATTCAGGTTTTCTGGACAATTACAAGGTGAGAACTCAGGTTGACTTGATAGAGGGGGCAAGCTCATTGGCTGGGGTGGTTCTTCCCAGAAGCCCTTGCATTATCCCACGCCCATTCTCTGGGAGAATAAAAGAGAGCTCTCAGAGAAAGAAGAAGACTTTCTGCATTACATCAGGCCTGACGGGGCTCTCTGCAGGAAGGGAAGTCACTTCTAAGGACAAGAGTTAACAGCAACTGCCTGGAGACAACGGTTCATTACAGGAAGAAGAATCTGTCTGAAAGATTTGAGTAGACACAGCAGATCTCTTACCAGAGAGCGATCCGGCAGCTTCTGGAGACCACAGCTCGTTACAATTGGCGCCCAACGTGGGGCAAGGACTTTTGCTTATCCTGACAAGAGGAGCTAGACCAGACCTTCGCAATGTGGGAAGGTGGATACACTTGAGGAAGGGATGCTGTGAACCCGATATTTGGCCCTTTCGTCCTGAAAAAGGAGTTTGGTCACAAGAAGGAACATGGAGGGTGAAATGAATTATGGGATATTATCTAGCTAGAGAGAAATGGGGATAATGAAGAACCTGGAGATTGTGCCCCACCAAGACTGCCTGAGGGACCCGGGCTGACTTAGCTCGGGGAGAAAAAGATTTAGGCAGGATAGGGCAGCAGATCTGAAAATCTATCACACAAAGGAGATGAGACTCGTTCCTCTGGGCGGCAAAAATCCAAACCTGGAGCCAGAGGAGAACTTAGGCTTCATGTCAGGAAGGAGTTTCTAAAATGACGGCTACAGAAAAGTAGCAGGTGCCTTTTGTAGGGGGGTCCAAGCAGAGATTGTAGGACCGCTTATTGGACAGAGGCTCGACAAGGTGTCTCTCAAGTCCAAGCCCACTCAAAAATTTTATGACAGCAACATAACCGTTGCTGGGATTTTATTGTGAGATTCCCCCTGTGCCAGTGGGTGAGACGAGGAAATTCATAGTCCTCATAGTTTGGAGAGAAAAGTAGATTCAGGAAAAATTAAACAGCTGAGTGACATTAGAGGGATTCAGGAAGTGCCAAAGGGACAGTATAGACAGGAAGGGCCCCGGTGCTTGAAGGGAAAGAGGGCCCAGGGACTGGAGTGCCCAAAGGAGGCTTCCTGGAGAAGGGAGGGTTTCGAGCTGCCATTTGGAAGGCCGAGCAGGATTTGGAGTGCCTGCAAAGAGGGCGGGGGTCATTCCAGATAAGGGGGGTGGTGTAAGTCAAGGTAGGGAGGAATGCACATGGAGCCTGCAGGAGCCAGAGGCCAGCCTGGCTGGAGCATAGAACTCATGTAGGGGAGTCGTGGGGAGATAAGGTGGAAAGAAAGGTGGGGCCAGATTGCTGAAGGAAGGCCTTGAGTATATCCTGCCGGACCCTGCCCAAGGAAGCATCCGCCCTTTAAACCCCTCTATTTCCCTGCGGTTTCCCAGGAAGAGACCCCGCTCCCAATCCCGGCCCTCAGTCCAAGTTGGCCAAGTTCCTTCCTTCTTTTCCCAGCACATTTCCCCAACCTGGTATCCGGCAGCACAGCCACTCCAGCTCTCCGGCCTATACATTGCTCGAATACTTTCTCTGTCTTATTGGAGGCTCTGGCTGTCATGGCTGCTTTGCCAAATTTCCCGGAATGAGAGCCTCATAAATCAAGCCTACCTCTTCCCTAATCAGTTTAATTGCCTTCTTCTAAGCCCCTCCTGTCTGTAAAGTTATTTCCGGGGGCCCCGATGGGCTGGGAGCAAAAGCCGGGCAGAGAGTACGGAGGAAGCCATGGGCTGCCATTGCCTTTTTTCGGGGGCCAGCCAGCTCTTGGCTCCTTCCCTCCACTCATGACCCGAGCAGCCTCTTCAGAGACTTCCGATGTCTTTCCCAAGCCACGGAGACCTGTGTTTTCCATCATTACTGCTGCAGAAGAGGAAAGCATTTTTCCAAGCTCGAGTCCCAGTCAGCCCCTTTTTTCTCCTGATGAGTCTTTCCTTTCCTGGCTCAGAGACTTCTGGGTTCTCTTAGGGCCTGGATGGTGGAAAGGCTGAGGGAGAGGAGAGAGAAGGCAAATAATACCCAGAAAGACCGGGGACGGGGGTAGACATTGGCCTGTGACTGAATGCTGGAGGGAACTCCTGGGGCAGCAACCTGCCTCCACCTACACTAGCTGGTACCTTCCAGGTACTGAGGGACTCCCATAGGAGAAAATTCTTTCTACTAAAGAGATGGGACCTTCCAGGTACTGAAGGACTCCCATAGGAGGAAGTTCTTTCTAGTAAAGACACTGGTACCTTCTTTAGTACTTATAATCTTCGAGTGTTTTATGAAGCTCTGAGTGCTTTAGTGACTTACCCAAGAGGGAACAGTTAATATATAGCAGGTATTGAACTCCAGGTGATTTTGGTTTTTTTTTGTTTTGTTTTGTTTTTAAATCTCAAGGCTGGTCCTCCATTCACCTTGCAACTACTGTATAATGTTTTAGTAATTTTTACTCCATTATTCCAAGTAATAATAATCAATCACAGTTTCAAAGCTTATAAAGTCCTGGGAGGTAAGGAATCAATGCTTTTTACTTCCTTCCACTAAGAAGCACCTGAATTCACAGGGCAATGGGATGAGGGGCTGGACCTGGCATCAGAAGTCCCAGGTTCAAATCCTAGTTCTTCCTCTTCCAGTGTGACTTTGGGAAAGACACTTGATAACCTCAATTTCTTCATTGTAAAATGAGTATGTTTGGACTAAACATCTTTTAATTCCCTTTTTTGTTCACTCAGAACTGACTCTTTGTGCCCCATTTTGGGGAGGGGTTTACCTTTTCCCTCTCCAGTTCATTTGACAGAGGAGGAAATTGAGGCAAACATGTCCAAGATCATATAACTAGTAAGTGTCCGAGATTGGACTTGAACTCAGGTCCTCCTGACTCTAGACCCGACACTCTATCCACTGCACCATTCTGTTGCCTCCAGAGTCCCTTTACATCAAACTATCTATGGTTCTATGGTTCTAAGAGGTGGAATGGATAGAATACTGGTCCTGAGGTCAGGATGGTATAAATCCAGCCTTAGGCACTTAATATGTGATCCTGAGCAACTCACTTAACCTCCGTGCCTCAGTTTCCTGATGAGGGTTTATAAATTCTAATGTATATATATATAGAAATATAGGTATATATTATATGTATATATTAAATATATTAAACATATTAAATATGTTTATATATTATATGTATACATTACATATATGTATATATTATATTATAAATATATATAATATACATATATATATATATATAAATATATGTACATGTGTGTATATGTCATATATATGTGCATATGATTATATATTTCTTCATTGGGGATTGTAAGAAAAATAGCTACAAAGTACATTAGAGGTAATCTGAGGGGAAGGAAGTGGCACCTCTAGGACGTAGGAGATCAGGAAAGGCTTCCTGGAGGAAGCGGCTTTTGAAGTGAACTTTGAGGAAAATGAGAAATCCTAAGACTCTGGTGGGGGTCTTGGCTATGGGATCAATGGAAAGACCACGACCTGGACCTCCAAAGACCTGGAGCCTCACTTTGGTTTTGCCCCAGGTTGACAGTGTGATTTTGGGTCAGTTCCAACATAATATCTGGGGAAAGATCTCTGGCTTGGGAGTCAGAAGACTTGGGAGGAAATCTCAGCTCAGCCTCCCTCGGTCACTGATCCTTCAGGACTTCCACTTCTTCTACAGAATAAAGAAATTGGACCATGGGATCTTTTGGTTCTAGGTTCTCCAACTATGACTCCCCTGTGTCTCTATTTGCTAAGACTGTGTGGATGAGAGGAAATGGGGATTCTTTTTCAGCTCTAGCTGTACCGACAATGACCATTTCCCTGGGTTTCATTTCTTCTTAATAAAGTAGAGTTAATATTTCCATTTTAAGTCCCTCTAGGACTAATGGGAGGATCAAACAAGCAGCTTATGAGCTGGGAAGAAGGTTTGGAAAGACTTGAGAGACTGGGACTATAGATGGGATAATCATTCTTTCGCTGTCCTCCTCTGGACCTTCTGTGGTCCAGGGAGCACCGATGTATAAAGGCCTTTCCCCTTCTCCACAGCCCTTTCCCGACATCCCCAGGGCGGCCTGAGCTGCTGGCATATTCCTTGGTCAAGAATGAAGGCTCATCCTCCCCAAGGCGTAAAGGAGGCTGTCTGACCGGGCCCCCTCCTGAATCTGTCCACAACTCCACGTGAGACCATTCATCATGGCCCCCGGCCCGTCCTGCTGCCAGCTTTAATTTGATCCATGTGATGGTGCTCGGCGCCAAGGCACCTGGAGCCCTCCCCAGACCCGTATCCACTCCTCTGCGGACACCCAAATGCAGATTTTCTGCTGCTCTTCCTTCATCTCTGACCACCCCAGCCCACACGGAAAGCTTCCTCCTCTGAACGCCCACAGCCCTTATGTCATTAGGCAGTCAATCAAGTACTGCAGGTTGTTTTTCATCCGAGCTGGGGTTTTTTCCCACTTATGTTTGAGTTCCTGAGTGCCGGAGAAAGATGAAACAAGCCATGGTGGGGACTTTGGGGTGACCTTGGTCTCCTCCCGGGTCAGGAAACCATTGCTATGGGCTCACCTCCTTAATTGGATCGGTAGAATCAATAAGCAAATGTTCAGAAATAAATGGCGCCCACAAATCTATAATCTGCTCTGATGAATACAATGTTAATTCATTTTAAAGTATTACTGAGCCCCAAAAGGAGGCCTTGTGGTGTGCTGTGTGGAGAGATGGGTGAGATTGTAGGTTTTGATCCAGAAAGGACCTTAAAGGTCACAAAGTTGAATTTCCTCATTGTTTCCTCATAGTTGAGGAACTGAGGCCTAGAGAGTTTATACGTCCAAGGTCCAAGTAGCAAAGCCAGGATTTGAAACCAGTTTTTCTGTCTCCAAATCATGCCCAATCTTTCCCCTCCCAATAGCATTTTTTTCCCAAATATGTACAGATATTTTTGTAAAACTTTGTGTTCCAATTTTTTTCTCTCTCTCCTTAACTCTTCCTCCTCCTCAAGACAGCAAGTAATCTGATATGGGTTAAATGTGTGCAGTTCTTTTAAATGTATTTCCATATTTGATGTTGTACAAGAAAAGTCAGATCGAAAGGGGAAAAAACATGAGAAAGAAAAAAGAACAAGCAAACAAACAACAGAAAAATAAAATACTATGCTTCCATCCACATTCAGTCTCCATAATTCCTTCTCTGGCTGCAGATGCATTTTCCATCCCATGTCTATTGAATTGCTTTGAATCCTCACAATGTTTGAAAGGAGCCAAGTCCATCATAGTTGATCCTCACATAATCTTGCTATTACTATATGCAAAGTTCTCTCCGTTCTGCTCCTTTCACTCAGCATCAGTTCATGTCCAGACTTTTCTGAGATCAGCCTGTTCATCATTTCTTATAGAACAATAATATTCCATTACCTTCACATATTATAACTTATTCAGCCATTCCCCAACTGATGGACATCCACTCAGTTTCCAGTTCCTTGCCACTACAAAAAGGCACGCCCAATCTATTGTTAAAAGTAAGTTATTTATGCTTAGTTGAAGGCAAGTGTTCTGTGAAAAGAGCCTGTTTCACTTTGGGATTTTGTACATCCAGCACTGAGTATAGCGCCTGACACATAGTAGGTGCTTACTTAGTAGGTGCTTATTGATTGTTGTATAGATCATGGTAGTGTAGGATTATCTAGATTTCCACTAGTCACTTGACAAAGTCTCCTAATGTTTTTGTGGTCAACATGACTTGTCTGTCTTTCACTTTGCAAAGAACTACCAATGACATCATGATGAATGACATCTCGACTTGCGAGTGAATTGGATTTAAGGGAGGCCGAGTTGCACAAAGTCACAAGTTTCTCTCTCTTTCAGGGTCAATGAAGGCCAGTGGCAAGACAAAAGTCATGTTGGCTGGTGGTGGCTCTGGATGCAGTGGATGACTATGGGATCTCGGATATCTGACCAAACTTTAAGTGCTCCATAGTACCTGCAAAAAAATCTTTGGACGTTTTTGGACGAATGGACTTAAAAAGTATGGATTAAGGGGTCAATGTCAGTCTTGAGAGACTATTGGTGCTCTGGGGATCTATCCTCGACCTTATATCTTTTTATATCTTTTTAATATTTTTATCAACGGTATGGATGAAGGCATGACAATGATAATAGTCATCATAATATAGCAACTAATGTTTATATAGTCCTTTGCAGCAAGTTTCAGAGATATTATCCCATTGTGGTGTGCTTCTCAAAATTGTAAATGACAAGAGGCTGAGTGGGATGGGGAACATGACTTGTTGGATGAGAGAATCGGGATGAGAAAAGATCTGGAACGAATTGGAATGTTCAGCTCAATTGTCTGCAGTATTTCATGATTTAATCGGTGTAGGATTCCTTCTATTGCTGCAAATCACTACCTTTCTAGATTTGGTGGATGGTTCTTGAGAGTCGCTGGGGCCAAAAAATTCATCATGCTGGAGTCAGCTTTAGACTGAGCCTCTGCAGACTCACTCACCTTGGCTGGTTCTTGAAGTTCATAAGTAGAGTCAATCTCCGAAATTATGCTCAGAGGAATCTAACAAGATTATGTTTAATATAAATAAATTAAATAAACTTCATACAAATATTGTCTGAATGCTCCTCTTTGGTAGTTAAAAGAAAGGATCTTGGCATGTTGAGTGGCTCCTCTCTGGTGAATTTCTGGGAAGGAGGGGGTAAGGAACAAGCATTTATTAAATGTCTACTATTTAAAGATAGTCCCTATTATTCTTCCTGTTTTACAACAAACAGGCAGATATTAAGTGACTTGAAAGTGACTTGTAGAGTCATACAGCTAATAAGTACCTGAGGTAGAATTTGAACTCAGGTCTTTTTGACTCCAGGGGCAGCACTCTGTGCACGGCGCCACCTAGTTGCATGGAGGACTTGGACAAGAGTGAGTCAGGATGAGAAGGGTTATGTGGGTTGCAGTCTTTGACACTACAAGAAATTTCTGCATTCGTGAGATCCAAGATCAAACGAACTATCAAACACCGAGTCTTATCCTTGAGTTACAAAAAGCCACCTGCACTTGTACAGGATGGGAAAAATGCGATAGGGAAAAAACCAAACAAACCTGAGGGTCTTAGTGGTTGGCAGCTGAGAATGAGTCAATTGTGTGAGATGTCTGCCCAAACCAAAACAACCAGAAACCAAAAACGAATATGATCTCAGCCACATGAATCAAAGCACAGCCTGGTTTCTGGGCCAGCATTTCCTAAGCTCCCCCTTTTAAAAAATGCTACAGAATTAACAGCGTTGACAGCAGGAGAGAACAAGAGGCTCAAGTGTGAGCCCTTTGGGTAGAGCAGTGCTTTGGGGGTAGTTACTTGGGTGGCTTTCTCCATGCATCGGGTTTGGCCCTGGGAAAAAGTCTCTTGTAGTAGCCTGTCCTGCAAAAGTTCTGAGTTCTGAGGCTCATTATGCACTAAAAGGACTGGACAGTGATAATGCTATGGAGCAAGGTCAGCCACGGTTGCAACTTGGATGATAGCTTCCCTATTCTCCTGGTCCTGTCTGGGCCAGAGGCTGGGGTGCCCCAAATCCCCGGCACAGTGAGGAGAGAGGAAACCATTGCCCATGAGGTTCAACTGAAGGAGCGCAGGATGTTTGGCCTAGAGAAGAGAAGACGTGACCGTTTTCTTGAAATATTTGGCAGGTTGTTATGTGGAAAAAGGATTATGCTTGTTCTGTTTGGTCTCAGAGAACAGAACAATCAGTCAACAAGTATTTAGCAAGAGCAGACTCAATGTCTGGCACTGTGGGAAGCACTGGGGCTGCAAGGATGAAGAGGAAACAGTACCTGCCCCTAAGGAGCTTGCATTCCACTGGGGGAGACAACGTATCGGTATCTATATCTATGTCTATATCTATGTCTACACAGAATACATGCAAAAGAAATGTAAGGAAAAATTGTCCAGGAGGAAGGCTTCCTGGAGAAAATGGTGCTTCAGCCTAACCTTGAAGGAAACTAGAAGTTCCAAGAGACAGGTGTGAGGAGAGTGTGCATTCTACATGGTTAAATGAGTTCTCCCCCCCCCTCTGTCTCTCTCTTTCTCTTTTTCTCTGTCTCTTTCTCTCTTTTTCTCTCTCTCTTCCTCCCCTCTCTCCTTCCCTTTCTCCCTCTCTGTCCCTCTCTCTTTCTCTCTCTCTTTCTTCCCCCCCTCTTTCTTCCTCTCTCTCTCTCTCTCTCTCTCTCTCTCTTTCTTCCTCTCTCTCTCTTTCTGTCTCTTTCTTCCTCTCTTTCTCTCTCTCCTCATATTCCATATAGCATAGAATATATATATACATATATGAAAAATGAAATATATATAGAGAAAATGAAATGTTCTATAGCCTATATTCTACTATAATATATTTTACAAGTATAATGGATATAATATACTAGTACTTATAGAAAATACTTAATATTATTGTAGTGTATTATATATATAATAAATTATATAATATAGTTTTATTTTATTATATAGAATTAACTATAGAATATGCTAATTTGTTGTGGTTTGTCCTTCCTTTTATGTGTAAATTGGATTAAAGTGAGACAGAGCTGCACAAATCATCAAAATACAGTGGCAAGACCAGAGTTGAGATGACCGGCCCAGGATGCCGTGGATGACCTTTGTATCTTCAGTGTCTAAGCACTCCCCAGCGCCTACTTCAGAAACTTTCATATCTTTGGGAACAAGCTACTCTCATCCACCAATCTTCCCATGCTTGGAGTAGACATTCCCCTAACTTACCAATGGCTTTGTGACCTCTCAGTTATTTTCATGCTGGTTAAGGCCATCTGCTGAGAGGGTTCCCTGAGGTGCGGCTTCTGTATGCACTACAGGTGAGAGTTGGGTGGTTCAGGTACCCTCAGCAGCCCTGACACCAGAGGGGCTCGTCCTCTGTGAATACCCTATCTACCCCATGCTTAATTATGCATAATAATATAACATATGATGTAATTAAGTATACTCAGTAAATATAAGTACATTGTATAATTATAATTATGTTATATTATTATATCCATAACTATTAATTTACAAATCTTAAAATGTTATTTAAATGTTATCCACAACCACTATTATTATTATTTCACAAATGGGGGGAGTGGCCAGTGCAAAGTATAGAGATGGGAGATAGCGCTTTATGTGGAAGGAAGAGTGGATGGACCCAAAGGTGGGTGAAGAAGAGTCAGGTAAGTTGGAGACAAGTTCGAAGGGTTCCCAAAGACAAACAGAAGAGCTTGTTTTTGGTCCTAGAGGTAATAGGGAGCCTTTGGAGTTTATTGAGTAAGGGAAGAGGCAAAATTCAGGTCCCCTGAGGGAAGAACTTTCTAAATGTTTGCGCTGTTCCAAAGTAGAATGGTTTCCTTCAGAAGGTAGTGAGTATCCTGTCACCTGGAGGGTCTGGGTGGACTCTGGATAGCCATTTGACAGGGATATGGTAGGTAGGATTTATGTTTGGGGAGTCTGGACTAGAATTTCCAGGCCCTTCAAATGTGGGGGATGTGATTCTGAGCAACTGGCAAAGTCAATGAATATTGTAGGACAGAAGAGGGAGAGCTCAGAGAGATGAGAGGCTCCCTGGAGGAGGCAGTCTTCTGAGTCAGCAAGGAATTTCACCATTGGGCTTCTTCTTTATAGAACCCAGCACCTTGTCTTGGGCCTAATGTACTTAGTAATGAATCAAGTTTTGGGCTAGGCCAGGGGAAGGATCAGGAAGATATGGGTGGAGTTGGTGCCTCGCACACTTACTGGTTGTGGCATTGTGGATAAGCCATGTGTCTTTTCCGGGGCCTTAGTTGCTGTATCTGTAAGATGGGATAATAGCTGGCATTTATTTATATGGCACTTTTAGGTTCACTCATTTGATCTCCTAAGGACTCTATGAGGTAGATATTATCACAAGCCCTGATATATAGATGAAGAAATTTGAGTTTCAGAGAAATTATATGACTTAGCCAGGGTGATTATGAAAGTGACCGAGTCAGTCCTTGAACTCCAAGCCCATCCCTCTGTCTTTTGTATCACCTCACCAGGTTATAATAGCACCTATATCAGAGTGTTGTTATAAGGATCCAATGAAGTAGTAGATATAAATTGGACCACATGCTACATAAACACCAGTGATTGTACACAATTAGCGCTCAATCTTGTTGAACATTCACTGTCAGACTCTTCATTGTCCTTGCAGAGATACTGGAGTGGTTTGCCATTTCCTTCTCTAATTCATTTTACAGAGAAGGAAACTGAGGCAAACAGAGTGAATCATTTGCCCAGATTCCCACAGCTAGTGTCTGAGGCGGGATTTGGGTTTTCCTGACTCCAGGCCCAGCTCTATCCATTATGGCGCCCTCTAGCTGTCCAAGGGACTCAGTAGGGATCTATTTTAGGGCCATTAGAGCTGTAAGGGACCCTAGAGATCATTTAGCCCAAACACCCCTGACACACTTCTTTAATCCAAAACATGTTTTTTCACTGAATCTTGCTGTGTTCCCCGAGCCTCCAGACTGTTTATGTCTCCTCATTCCACCGGGGCCTCTGTAGGACAGTTTCTTTTAACACCTGTTCTGTTACTTTTATGAAGTGTGCGTTCGAGCACAGAGTTACCAGATGGGAATTTTTGGGTCCGCTCCTCAGCTCTTCTGGGAAGATCGGGGCCACCTCCTGCATCCAAGGCACTCGGTGCCCTTAGCTCAGCTTTCCACTGCTGAGTTCAGAAATAAATTGAAAGGGCATGGCCAAGGCTGTCGACTGAACTCAGCTGATGTGGCCTCCTTCAGGCCATCCTCCCGCCACCCCGAACGCACATCTGGTACGGATCAATAATAGCAAAGGCTCCATCTTGCCTTAGGTTAAGAATGAAGGGCTTGGGGCCAAATCAAAGAATCTTAGGATACTAAAAATGTTAGACTCCTAAATTCAGTGGTGAAAAAATGCCTCTAACAGCAGCCATGTGACTTGTGTTAAGCCAACGAACCTCAGTTTCTCCACATATAAGCCTGTTGTTCGGAATTCTGTCTGACTGTTGATGGTCTCATTCAGGATTTTCTTGGCAGATATGCTGGAGTATTTTGCCATTTCCTTCTCCAGAATATTTTCCAGTTGAGGAAACTAAGGCAGAGTGAAATGCCACGCAGCTAGGAAGCGTCTGAGTCCAGATTTGAACTCATGAAGATGAATATTCCTGACTGGTACTTTATTCACTATGGCGCCCCCTAGCTGTGCCTCCAGGAGTCTTTATCAACATCGACAGAGCAGTTATGATCACTCATGTGCCAGGCCCATGTAATAGGAGAAAGGATCCAGGTAAGTCTCAGTGTCCTAGGTAACTTCCTATGACAATAACTTGAAGATCAGGCGTCTATCTGCTTTGATAGAGTTTCCTTACTTGAATGTCTCTATATCTGTGATGAAATAACATTTCTAGTTTGTCCCCCAAAAATGTACGAGGTCTATTCTGGGGATATTAAGCCCAAAATGAAAATATTTCCTGCCCTCTAGAAGTTTATATTCTTCTTGAGGAAAATAACACAGGCAGAGAAATAAGAACAAATAGATATAATATAATAACAAATAGATATAATATAATAACAAATAGATATAATAAAAATAGATAATATAACAAACATATAATGAAATCAATATATATATATAATATAATAAATATATAGATAAGTAATTTTTGGGAGGAAGGACCATTAACAGTGGGAGGACTGGGAACAATCAGGAAAGACCTCATGCCCACAATAAACAAATAAACAAACTGCCCCCCCCCCCCCAAAGATCTCATGGAGAATGGCGTCCGAAGAGTTGAACTGGAAAATAGAAGGTAATTTGGTTTAGGGGCAGAAGAGCCTAAGATCTTCTGTGCGTTGGGGGGTTGCAAAATCAGAGGCCAGGTCTGTGCTGTCTGAGAGTCCCTTTAGCTCGAAGGTCCATGTATGAGGCACCAGTCACCATAGAGCCAGAGGATCTTGAAGCTAGAGGAGACCTGCACACAAAAGACAAGTGCTTCAGCGATCCCCCGAAGGGTCAGAGAGGGAGGCTTCACAGCCGCCCCCTGAGATGGTAGAGTGGCCAAAGTCTGGTTTACCCTTATTCATTCATTCAATTCCACAAGCATTGATTAAGTGCTTACTGTATGCTAGAGACTTGTGGACAGAAATCAAATGGTATCTCAAGGAGTCTTTGTTCTGCTCATCTCTCTGAAGAACTTTTGAATTGGTTGAGTGACATGGGAGACACTGGCAAAGGACCAATAGCATGGCGTGTTATTTATGTTCTATGAGTGACTGGCCAACCAATCAATCATTTCTATTCATAAAAAAAAAAAAGTTTGAAGGAAGGAACAGTCATAGAATGAACTCTGCTTTGGGGGGAAACTGACTTCTTCTGTAGCCCAGGAGAACGTAGGTTATTGTCAATTATGGATGCAAATTATCGACAATATTGGGGATTTTGCTGGGGGGATGTCTAGAGTGATGGAGTTTTTTGAAGGAGGCTAGAATATGGCTGGGGAGGATGTGACGGGTACAGCGACATCACACAGCTTCATCTCCCCACCCATGTCACTGGGAGTGAAGGGGGGAGAGAGCTCACCCCTGTCTAATGAGAGAAGCTGTAGAGTTTGGGTAGGAGAAAGTTTCTGGGTCTCTGTCCCCGTGCTCACATAACCCCCAGCAGCCACCCTCTCAAAGTTCAAGGGAGCTTAGTCTTTAACCTGAGGAGGGTGTGTGTGTGTGTGTGTGTGTGTGTGTGTGTGTGTGTGTGTGTGTGTGTGTGATGTCTCTGATTCAGAAAACCTGGGTTCGAATCTGCCTCAGACACTTGCTGGCTGTGTGATCTCACTTGCCCTTTCTGCCTCAGTTTCCTTATCTGCTAAATCCAGGGTATGACTTTTAAGGTCCTTTCCAGTTTAACATCTATGATCCCATCTTTGACACTTACTCGCTGGGTGACTACAGGCAAGTCATTTGCCTCCTCGGAGCCTCCCTTTCCTCTATAAAATGCAGATTAAAAACTCAAGTGCTACCTCATTTAAGAAAAATGCTTTGTAAATTGTTAAGATAATGTACGGCAGCTAGGGGCTGGCACAGAGCGCCAGACCTGGACTCAGGATGACTCATCTTCATGCGTTCAAATGTAGACTCAGCTCCTTTCCAGCTGTGTGACCCTGGGCAAGTCCCCTAATCCTGTCCGCCTCAGTTTCTTCATCTGGAAAATGTTCCGGAGAAGGAAATGACCAACCACTATTGTCTCTGCCAAGAAAATCGTAAATGGAGTCACAGAGAGTCAGCCACTAAACAACAACCATCACGATAGTTCCTCTCCATGGTCAGAAGTTCACTATCCTGCACCAACATGGAGACTAAACTCCATCCTAAACCAGCCTGATCTTGTGAAAATGTCATCATCTACCATTCTGGGGAACCTTTGAGAACTCGGTCTCCACTGACATAGACACGAAGGCCCAGAGGTCGCCCCGTGCCGGGATGAAGCATTAGAGAACTTCGACAGAGAAATTGGTAATCACAACCCAAACATATTGTGAGATTCAGCAGAACTGAAACTAGGGTGGGGTGGCTAGGGTTCTGTCCAGGTGCTGACATCCATAGAAGGGGCTGTGTCCTCCCTGCAGTGCTCCAGAGACCACCACTCCTCTTCCCTGATGACTTTCACCTCCATGGAGATTAGGGAGAAAGATTTCAAGAGAAACCAGCAAAAGTCAGAGGAGAAGAAGGGTTGATTTGCCCCTTTCTTAACATGAATGTCATACATGGATCTACAAAGCCTCCTCATCCACGGCCCTTAGAGATGACCTACAATTCCCTCTAGACCCTATTTTTTTTTTTTCTGCTGAGGCAATTGGGATTAAGTGACTTGCACAGGAAGTGTTGAGTGTCTAAGACCAGATTTGAACTCAGGTCCTCCTGACTTCAGGGCTGGGGCTCTATCTACTGCACCACCTAGCTGTCCCTCTGGGCTCTATTTTACCCAACCTCTGGTAGAGCCCTCCAAGCTCACGCTGGTCTAACCAGCCAGTTGGACACAGCATCCCTTGCCCTCCAGGATGGTGATGCTTTTGGTCCCTCTTTGAGAGTGAGAAGGAAGGACACTAAGCAGCCTCCCCAGGTTCATGGCACCTCATCCAACAGAGGAAGGTGATTCCCCCAAAAGTCCACAGTGAATCATGGAAGGGCCTCAGGACTTGGGAGTCTTGGCCCCAGCTCTGACTCAGTGCCTTTTGCAGGAAAGTGGAAACACATGTAAACCCTAAAAAGCGTCTTAAGGAGACAGAGCCCCAGACACAGAGGGCTGCATGCAGACGTATGCACACGGAGACACAGGATGCCCCCACCCCAGACACACTGAGACACCAGCACGGACACACCCTCGTTTCTTTTATTGACTGCCGGAGAGTTGCACTATTTTCTCTTCCACGGCTTCGCTGTTTTTCCTTCTTGGGTTCCTGCTGGACATTCTTGTTGGAAGGGATCATAGGCTGGAGCTGGAAGGGTCATGTAACCCAACTACCTCATTTCATTTTATCTTATTTTATTTTTAGCAAGTAAGTCTATTCACCCAAGAATACGGCAAACAGAGAGTGGAGAACGTCTATAGATTAGGATATACAAGAAAATGCACAAGAGTAAAAAAAAAAAGGTCCTTAGACGGGAGGTCCCAGTCTCACCAGGGGGAGATTCCCTGAAAACTCAAAGAAGAAATTGGAAAGCAGGGGAGCCCACAGCCCACTTTCTCGCTATGTCTGCTGCTTTCAGAGTCTCTCTCCTTCTCCCCCCGAGTTTGGAGTCAATCCCTAGGAGAATCTGGACTTCCTGGTTTGGGAGGAGAGAAAACAGATGTTCGTGTAGGAAAAGGGACTTAGTGAGGGTCCCACCAAGGCACAAGTGGGCTGGAAATTGGTTCTCAGAACACACAATCAGTGTTCTTCCTGATTAAAGCACCTGGTCCTCCTTGATGGGTGAAAACTACCTCTAGTCCCGTCAGAGGATGGGGCCTCGGACTTGGGTATGCCCAGAGAAAGAGCAAGGACAAAGAGGTGTCTAATTTTCTCAGGTGGGGGGACTTGCCCTGTTGGCCCCGATCCTGACTCTTTCTAGGTCCTTCTCTGGCCAGGCCATAGCCCCCGCCCCCCCCCCCCCAGGCTCTTCTTCTGCACATTTGCCTTCCGCCCAGCTCGTGGACAACCATTTGGCCAGTCTGGCTGTGCTCCGATGGCCGGGGGCCCTTTGCCTTCTCCCTGACCCTTCCTGCCTTCACCCCCATAATCCCGTCATCACATCCTCTTCAGCCCTGACTTCATGTCTGGAGTGACCCACAAAGAATAGCGCTCGGGCTTCCAGCGGCCCATGAATACCAGGGGAGAGAGCCAGGCCAGCCTGCAAGATAAGGAGGGCATTTCAGAGCACACCCTCTCTGCCAAGGGAAGGGTGGGGGCTGCACACCCCTCCCCCCCGGCGGGTTCCTGTGCCAGCCTTCAGAGCCTGGGCACATGAGTCACCCCTGGAGCCCTGAGCAGGATCTTGGGAGATGGGGGTCGGGGAAGAAAAGCCACTTCTTCTTGCTGGGGGGGGGGCTGGCCGGCTCCCCCATCCCCAGCCATGCCTGGGACCTGCCTAGACTCCCTACCACTACTGAGCCTGAGGACTGCCAGGCAGGAGGAACGGGGGAGTCCTCAGAGAGGACGAGTCCAAGGAGGCAGCGGGGACACAGACAGGGCGCTTCTAATGATCAGGTGTGATGGCAACGGGTCCCTCCGTCCCTCCTCGGGAGGTTGTAAGCTCTTTGAGGGCAGGAACTCCCCACTGGTCAGAGGAACAGCTTAATGTGTGAGCTGCAGTTTCCCATCAGGCTGGTCTTCCGGCCCTGGGCTGAGCTAGGAAGGCTGCGCCCCCAGCTTTCTCCTGTGGCTTTCTTGTCCCACGCTTCCTCATTGGGTAGTTTTGTCTAAAAAGAGGGGTCCCCTTTGCCTCATCCCCTGAAATTTCAATTCCTTGCCCAGCAATCAAGGTCCTTCACAATCCTTCCTGTCCCCTGCCCAACCTGAGCCCATTGTTCCTCCACACAAACACAAGCCGTTTCTACCATCAGCCTAGGGCTCTCCAGTCATAGGGTACTGCCTCCCCATTACTCCAGGGGCTCCCCAATTATAGGCACTGCCTCCCCATCATTCCAGGGGCTCCCCAATTATAGGCACTGCCTCCTCATCATTCCAGGGGCTCCCTCGTCATGGAGTGCTGCCTCCCCCACCCCAGCAAATGTTCCCTTGTGTCTTCCCATCAAACTGGAGACTTCTTTTCTTTTTGAAAAATTCATCGCCATGGATCCCTTTTGTTGTTACATCATCTCAATTTCCCGACAGCTGCCTCCCCCAGCTCCCCCAGCCAGACTCCGGGGGCTTTTCGAGGTCTGTACTCAGAGCCTCTCTTTATCTTCCCAGCTCCCAGAACAAGGTTGGGGTCCAAGAAGATGGAAGGACAACTCTGGCTCTCTCCAGCCAGAACGGACACATGGGAAGGGGGAGCACAAAAGGCCATGCTTTCGCAGCAGTCTGCATCATCTTGGCCTTTGAATCTGAAGGGGGGGGTTCAGAGGGACTGAGGAGGGAAACTGAGGGCAGTCTTCATGGGGCAGAGATGGAGATGCTGAGAGGTCCGAGACTTGGCGGGTCGGGATGTCAAAACTAGGAGGGCCTTAGGGAAGCAAGACCCAAAGGAAGGAGCGCCTTTCTCTGGTTCCTATTGTCCTCCCCTGGAAGACCAGCAGAGCCCCTCTCTTTGGATTTTCTCGGACCTTCAGGCCCCCTTCATTCAAGTAAGATGAGACTGCTGTAGGTTAAAGGTTCCAAGTTCCAGACTCCATCTCCCAGAAAGCCTGGTTCTTTAGCTTGCTAGGGCTGTTCAGGGCAGCAGGTTAAAGACCCCCCAGTTGTTGTCTGAATGATGGAGCCAGGCGGAGGGGGTCTCTATCTCCATCAGCCAGAGGGAGTTGTTTCTACTCTTTTTGCGTTTCACAGACAAAGGCCAGGGGCCAGGGGCCAAGGGCTGGGCCAGAGAAGAGTGGCCCTCTGCCTGCTCCCCCACCCTGTCCCCTGGCCCTTAGTCACCCCATAAATTGCAGGGTGTTATTTATCAGTTATAAAACCCTAGTCTAGGAAAATTCTCCAAATTCTACATGGAGCCTGTAAGGGAAGGGGGTCAGCGGAGAATATGGGATCAAGGGACCGAGGAAGGGATTATGGGTAGAAATAGAGGACACCCCCTGGGAGAGTAGTGAAGCTCAAGGAAGAATGACAGATGGCCCTCCCCTTAGGTACTGGGCAGTGAGGATCTCCCTGTAGAAAGGAGCCTTGAGGAGGAGGGGGCTCTGCAGTGGTCAGCAGGACTGGGGATGAGAGCAATGGAAACAGAGGGCTCTGGGTTAGCAGATGGCCAGCCTGGCAGTGGGACAGAATTAAAGTCACCCAGCCAGTCTCTTCCGGGGGGAGCTGACTGCCCACTTTGGGCTCCATTTGAGCCCCTCTCCCCATGCTGCCCTTCCCTCACCCCCAGACATGCCCCCCATCCCCAGCTCCCTCTTTGTCCAACTAGACCCAGTTCCCATTGCTCAGAGAGAAAAGTGGGCCCCGAGCCACCGAAAGAGAACCAGGCTGACATGGTCTATGGGGCTTTGTATAAACTAGCCGGTTTGGGGACTTTGGGGGGAGTGTTTTATTGAATATATTTTTATTTTCTGTGCAGCCAACTTCTAAACTAATCACTCTTCTCCCCTTTGGCAGGGGCCCGCAGCCCTGTGGTGTTGTCCTTGGCTTAGCGTCCGTCCAGGCTGGAGCGGTTACACTATAAATTCCTGTCTTCTAGGAATCCAGCAAGGGAAAGAAAAGGAACACGGAGAGAATATTTGATTAACATTTTTCAAACGTGACCACATCACAGAGACGGTGTGGCCAGGGGGAAGGCTCGCCCTGGGAAGGGCGGGTTGTTTTGTCAGCCCGGGCCTGGCCCGGTTGGGACAAGGTGGGGAACTGAGGAAGAGGAGGAGGAGGTGTTAAGAGAGGAAGAAGGCAGGCGACCTTCCTGGGGAGGACTGGGGAGGGGGACGGAGGAAGGAAGAAAGGGTGGGGTCTGAGCCATTGGGAGCAACCACTGACCCCATGAACGAGACTGAGCCCAAAATAGACTGGAAATGATGATGGGGACCGGGGGTTAGAGAAGTGATGATCACGGTGATGATTGTTTAGCAGGAGTTGATATGACATACAAAGTCTTTGAGATTTTGGGTTTTGGGTTCAGTATCTGGAAAGATTAGAAACCCCCATTACCCTGGGTTTAATGACCCAAGCTTCCAACTGGTGTCTATCCATCCCCCCCCAACTCCAACCCCCCAGTCTCCTTGCAAACCCCATTTGTCTGGCTCCGTGGTCCAGCTGACCGGGGATGTACCAGCCTGGGATGGGCGGGAGCCCGAGAGGTTACTTAGCCCTACCTGTGTTCCTCCTCCTGGACTATTTAACCTTGTGTTAAATGCGACTTAAGTGAAAACGAATCAGTTTCTTCACCTCGGGCAGTTGGATTCATGACCCTTCCAGATCTAAATCCTTGATCTGATCCCCCATCCCCTTGTTCTGGGCTGACATTCAGGGTAGTGTCAAGAAAAGTAATGAGGAAGGGAAAGTTAAAAGCGGGAAAGTTGGCAGGACCAAGCTCCAGGGTGAGGGAGGACGAAGAGGAGGAAAGATAAATCCTGATCATCAAAGCTGACTCTAAAGCTTGAAACCTGAGAGACTGTGAGAGAAATAAGGAGGACAGGGGAAGCAGGTCTGGGGATGCTGAGTTCGGTTCTGGCCATGGCAAGTTGTGGAAGCACGATGTAATGTCTGGAGAGAAAATCTGGGGATCTAGGCATCCTGGGGATCTAGACAATCTGGGGATCTAGACATCCTAGGGATCTAGAAAATCTGGGGATCTAGGCATCCTGAGGAGCCTTTGACCCAAGGGATCAAGTATTATCTCTGACACTTAGTGACAGTGTGACCTTGGGGGAATAACTGACCCCTTAAAATTACTTTAAATTTCTGAGCAATCCCAACTACAACTAAAATCCCATTTTCTACTAGAAGTCTTCCCTAAGGCCTCTCAATTCCAGTGTCTTCCCTCTGTTAACTAATTTTTTTTTTTTTTTTACTCTAGCTTGTTTGTATGTCTCCTCTATTAGACTGAGGATCCTTGAGAAAAGAGACTGTTTTTTGCCTCTTTTTGTACCCCAGTGCTTAGCACTGGTACACAGTAGGCACTTAATAAATGTTCGTTGATGGCACATGGCATATAGTAGATACTTAATAATTGTTTATTGATTGATTAACCTGCATTGGCGAAGGAAGTTCCCCTCCCTCTTCCCAAGAAAAAAAGGGGAGATAATAATGGGTCCAGCAGTGGGGATGCTCAGTGGGAAGTTAGATATGCAGAGGTTTGGGGAGCAATCAGCCCCGAAACTATAATTGCAGAAGGCTGGAAGGGAATGAATGAATACGTATTCATTATTACACATGGGGGTCACCATCGGGGGTTATATGACAAGAAGAGCCGATGGGCTGGTCACATGGTGGGTGATGACCGGTGAGGTTCCCCTGATGCCCTCATGACATCAAGAGAAAGCAGGGGAGACTCCAGCTTGACAGGCGGGCGCCCAGTGGTATAGCTCGGACCAGTCATGGTGGCCCAGATGGGCTGTGAGTGACAGCTCTGGCGGGGACTCCCGAATTTGGCCCGTTATGGATCTATTGGTTTGGGTATTTTACTATGAACCAAGCTCGGGGCCAAGCATTTGGGATGCAGAGATGGTCCCCGACCTCAAGGAGTTTCCCTTGCACTGGGGGAGAGACAATACAGACCCCAGTGACCCAGGAGGGACTTGGCTTTGGACAGTTCCAAGGATGCTGCCTGGAGCCACAAGGGAAGAAACTGCCACGCCCTTTCTGGTGAATGGTAGTACTGATACCGGATGACTCCAGAACTCTATCTCTGTCTCTTTGTCTCTGTCTCTTTCTCTCATTATCTCTCTCTCTCTCTCTTTTTTTTTTTTTTACTCTGTCTCTCTTCATCTCTGTCTGTTTGCCTCTATCCCATCTCTCTCTGTCTCTGTCTCTGCTTCTGTCTCTTTCTCTCTCTGTCTCTGTCTCTGTGTCTCTGTCTTTCTGAATATCTCGGTCTGTCTGGTCTGTCTTTCCCTCTCTCCATCTCTGGCTCTGTCTCTCTCTCCCCCTCTTTCTGTCCCTGTCTCTCTCATCTTCCCTCTCATTGTACCAGAGGAAGAAGCTGGGGCCCGCTCGGAAGGTTATCCCACTAGCTAGAGGAGGGAGCACCTCTTAGCCAAAGTTCCCGGTGCCCCCAGGGGTGAGTCCCCTTTTCCCGAAGAGCATGCAGAAGGACCTGCGTTCCCTTGGGCTGCCGCCCCACGAGCATGTTTTGTGTTCTCTGCCTTCTCTGTCAGATTGGAACCTTCCCTCCCTGGCTCTCCAAGAAGCCTCTCCTTGCTCTGCCTTTCCCTCCCCTTTCCCTCCGGCCCGACTCTGAGCCTTGTTCCCAGGCTCTCGGGGCTCCACAAGGAGCAGAGGTTTGTGCTCGGACTCTACCGCCCAGACTTGAGTTCTCACTCCCGGGGATGGGCACCCAGAGGGATTCCCCCTCACTTTGGGGCTCACACCCATTTGGGTCCCACGCACCCCCAGAGCCACTCTGTGCACGTTGGAGTGGGGGCACAAACACACACAGTTTGCTGCTTGGATAACAAGCTGGATGAGGGGGAGCAGGCTCTTGGAATAGACTCGGGCCCCATCTGTCTGCAGGGTTCTTGTGAGAGTCTTGGGCCTTGCTCAGGGCCTAACTGAATCCAGAAGACTTCGGTTTCTTTGACTCCTGCCAGATACAACAAGCCAGTGAGTCACTCAGCCAAAGCTTGTCCCGTCAGGAACCTCAGTGGCTCCTAGGACCCCCGGCTCATAACGAGAGGGACCTTTTGGGGGGAATCCCAGCCTTTCCCTTCATCCTTTGGGCCCCGAGCCTCAACCTAAGGGCCAAGACCAAGCCAGCCATAATTATGGTGGGCCAGGTAGCAGTGTCCAGGGCTCCTGGTACAGAACCCCGTCTACTGAAGCAGGTGATGACTCACTTGCATTTATAATCACTTAGGTGACACAGCAGATAGAGTGCTGGGTCTGGAATCAGGAAGCCCTGAGTTCAAATCCTGCTTCAGACACTTACTAGCAAATCTCACAATTTCTCTCAGCCTCAGTTTTCTCATCTGTAAAAAGGGGATGATAATAATAGCTCCTACCAGGTAAGACCATGAGATCATGTATGTAAAGCTTTTGTAAAATCTTGGAGTGCCAGACAAATGCCAGCTGCCATGAGTGACTGTGGTAGCTGTGGAAAATAGGAAAGGAAAAAATCTGTTCTTGGGGAGCCCTCAGTGGGGGACAATGTGCAGACGTACAAGAATATACAGAAGAGACCGAGCGAGCCTGGCGAGATGGGGGTGCGGTAGAGGGAAGTCGATGAGTCCCACACAGCCCGAGGACCAGGAAGGAGCTCATGAGGACACAGCTTGAACCGAGGATTGGAAAAAACCGGAGATGGTAAGAGGTGGAGGTGAGGAGTGAGAGTGGATGGACTCTGGGAGTAGAGCCGAGATGGTGGAGCTCTCTCACCGTTCTCTTCCACCAAAGTGTAAAATGATGCTCCATGCAGAATTCTGGAGGGGCGAAGCCCCCAAAAGGTCAGGAGGAGGCATTTTACCAGCCCAGGAGGTTGAAAGAAGAGATTCGTGGTAAGGGGATGGAAGTTGGCCTGGGGTTCGTGTGGCTGCAACACCAGTGGTGGGATGGCGTGGAGGGGCCCTTCAGGAGCTCCCCAGCCAGCCGTGGTAAGGGGACCTGGCAACTGGTCAGAAAGAGACTATAGGGATCTCTGTGCTACCCAGGACACATTTCCATTTGCATTTCCATTGCCCATACCCATTTCTGGGTCATCGTTCAAGGCCAAGGAAGAGAACTTTTGGGGAAGAGGTCTAGAAAACCAAGGGGAGTATTAATTACAGGCCCCAGGGATCAAGGACCCTGAGGAACATTTCTGAAGGAGGAGAAGCCCTGAGGAGCAGTGTTCATTCTCCTTTCCCTGGGAACAAGAGGGAAACCTCAGACTAAAGCAGCTCGGCCGATGCTACTTGGCAGAAGTCTGTGGCTCAGACTCAGCCCAGACTGGTTTCCCTTGTCATCTGAGAAGCTTGGTCAGTGGCCCAAAACGCTGCCATAACCTAGACGGGCAAGCCCTGCCCAGGGATCTCTGTTCCACCAAACACAGACACCCCCAGCCCGGGGCTCTGAAAGCTCTCGAAGGAAATCTTAGGGCGGCGATACCAGCTGGCGCACGGAGGCGATCAATCAACAAGATTTTATTAAGTGCGCCTTGGATGCCAGGGCTGTGCTAACTCTGCAGATATGGAGACAAAGTAATGCTCCCTCTCATCTTTACTCATGCTCTAATGGAGGAGATAGCACACGCAAAATTAGGCAACAGGGAAGATGCAAGGTCATCTCGGGGATGAAGGCACCAGATGCTGGACAGAGGAGGGGAGGGCTTCAGGGAGCCAGGTCAGAAGGGAAGAGAGCTCCAGGAAGGGCGAAGGTGGGGCTCCGGAAAATGGAGACGTTTAGCAAGAAAGTCCAGACTGTGCTGAAAAGGAGGGAGGCCCGATTCCACGGAGAAGGCAGGAACTTCCCCAGGCTTATGACCTGACCCAATGGACTGAGCCATCATTTCACCAGAGTAAGATCTAGGGACAAGATCCCTAGGACTAGGCCATGCTCTGACCATATCACACAACCTGGGGAGCCACGGGGGAAGCATCTGTGGGGGAGGATGGAGGGGCAAGTCCCCAGTGGGGTTAGAGCAGTCAGGAATCAGTCTGCAGCTGGTGGAAGGTCCACCTTTCTCCCGTGAGAAGCTAGCTGGTCCGTGTTCTAGCCCAGTGGAAAGATAGAAATGGTGGGTGCTACTTCTGGGAGATCATAAAGGAGGGAAAGAACCTACGTGTGCAAAAATGTTTATGGCAGCTCTTCAAAAATGACCAGAGGCCCAGCAATGGGGGATGGCTAATGGAAAGTAACGGAAGAATATTATTGTACCAAAAATGGCAAAGAAACTGATTTTCGAAAGGCCTGGAAAAATTTCCACGAACTGATGCCGAGTGAAACAAACAGAACCAAGAAGACATTGTACACAGGAACAGCAATATTAGGTGATGGCCAACGACGAAACGCTTGGTTCTTCTCAGAGGTTCGGTGACCCACCTGCATCCAGAAAAAGAACTGTGGAGACTGAATCTTATGTTTACTTCTTTTTTCTGTTTTTTTTTCTCATTCCTGTTCAGATTTTTTTTCTCTCAACATGATTTTTAAAGGAATTTGTATTTAAAAAGTTAATATACATATGTAACCAAGAAAAATAAAGCAATAAAGAAAAAAAAAAGAAATGATGGACCCTAATTCTTAGATAAGAATCCTATTAAGTCACATATTGACTTAGTTTTAAAATGTAATGTTAGCCAGGATTTGCTGTGATTTTATTTATTTTATTAGGTATTTCTCAATCACATTTTAATCTGGTTCAGGCTGCTGGGGAGTGTTGGTCCTGAACTGTGTT
This sequence comes from Sminthopsis crassicaudata, assembly GCF_048593235.1. Lineage (NCBI taxonomy): Eukaryota > Metazoa > Chordata > Mammalia > Dasyuromorphia > Dasyuridae > Sminthopsis > Sminthopsis crassicaudata. The sequence goes on from NC_133620.1 coordinate 463,590,281, forward strand.
TGAAATCTCTGCTCTAATCAATGAACAAGCCCTGATATTTTGGGTACTCCCAGGGACCATTTGCACCACATGCCCATTTGTTGATGATAAACCATGTTCCCCAAAAGGGGAATAAATTTGAGATTGTCCCCTACTTCCCCCATTGTTTTTCTCCCATTTTATAATATCATCTTGTTGATTCCTCTTAACATGGAATAGGGAGAACGGCTGTTTAGAGATTTTCTCCTGATATTCGGTCATCTCTGATTCAAGCTTTCCTAACAGGGTCCCCATCTCCACAATCCCTGGGCCCCTTCATTGCACAGAATGGCCGTGATCACTGGGAGCCAGTCAAGGGTTTCCAATGTTTATGTTTAATAGACTGGGGAGAAAAGCAGTATTGTTTAGTGGCCAGGGCTGGCTTTCGAGTCACAATGACCTGGACTTAAATCTTTCTGACACTTATTAGCTATGTGATCACGGGTAAATCTTGGCTTCAGTTCCTTAATTATAAAACGAAGCTCATCATTGCCCTGACCTCACTGGATTGTTGGGAGAAATGAGATACCAAATAGAACACATTTCACAAACCTGAAAGTGCTATGTAAATGTTAGCTGTTATTATTCAAACGGGGCTAATAACCCCCACCTGGGCTCAAATGAGACGATGTGGCCTTTGCAAATTTTAACGTGTGGTAGACATGTTCGTTACCATTGGGAAGTTGTGTTTAGGAACTTGGAGGGAATCTTTCACCACAGATGGAGAATGAAGGAGAGCTGATTCTAATCTTGCTTATGCTACCATTTCTCAGCTCAAGGATCTTGAATGGCTCCCTACTGCCAGTCAATTGAGCATCAATGTTGATATTAAATACCTACTATGTGCTGGATGCTGGGCAAAGAAACAAAGACAAAGATGAAAGCAATCCTTGCTCTCAAAGAGCTTCCATTCCACCAGGAATACAAAAACAAGTACTTATATGTGTGCATATCTATATATTTATTTAAATAGATAGATATGTACATACAGAATCTATAGAGAATAATAGGTAGTGCACTGAATAGAACAATAAGGTTAGAGTCAAAGACTCATCTTCCTAAGTTCAAATCTAGCCCCAGACTCTTACTAGCTGAGTGATTTGGGCCAAATCTCTTCACTCTCTATGCCTCAGTTTCCTCATTTGTAAAAATGATCTGGAAAAGGAAATGGAAAACCATTCCAATATCTTTGTGAAGAAAGTCTCAAATGGGGTGACAACATGACCGCAATGACTGATCGAAAGAAACAGATCAATAATTTGGATGACTGGATGGGACTGGGATTCCATGACTAGAATATAACATTGGAAACACATCTTGTTCAAGAGAAACAGGGTAGGTAAAGGGGGTAGTAGTGAGGAGTGGAAAAACCATTGCATTTAAGAAGATGTAATGAAATGTGGATCATACAGAAGCTGGATTTGGAAGTGGTGGAGAACATTTGGGGGGAGATCAATGAAGCCATAGCAGGAATAATGTTCTCCATAGAATGTAATATTGACCACCTGGGAAGAGAAAGAAAATAGATGAGGTTTTGGAAAACAAATCATAAGCCGACGTAGAGAAATGATAGAGTAATGATGAGGGACTTCATTTATCCAGACACCTGCTGGAACTCTTTCTCTGCCAAATGCAGGACTAGACATTATTTATTAACCTGACTTATTGGTAATATCTACCTTCAAAAAGTGGAGGAACCAACAAGGAAAACCAGCATTTAATTTTCTTTTTAAAATTAACTTTTTTTGGGAAAGAATTAAGAATAGCCATCAAGACAACCAAGTTGAACTTGCTAAGGGACAATTTATGCTTAAGACAATTCATTTCACTACATAAAAGTTCTTAAATTTTTAGTTCTTCTGCCCAAGTTGTGCTTGCTCAGGGTTCTTTTTATTCTTTCACTTTTCTATATGTAATCCGGGTTTCGCTGGGCATGTTTAAAAATCCTCTCAAGGGTTTCTCCATGAAACGGCATATCCAGCAAATTTGTGGTTACTGTATTTTTTCTTTCTTTTTCTTATCTTTACATTATTTCATAAGAATCCTTTTAGGTTTCTTTATTGGAAAGGTAAGTGTCTGAGATCAGATTTGAACTCAGGTCCTCCTCACTTCAGGACTGGTGCTCTATCCATTCGAGCTGTCCCTGATGAAGAGGACCAATGACATTAGGATGATGTTTTGACTTGAGCATGATTTGGATTTAAGTGAAGCAGACCATGGACCTCATTGTCTCCTCCACAGACATTGGAGGCCAAAGGGAAGTCAAGATGATCACGATGGTTCAGGATATAGGAAGAACCATCAGGCTAAAAGTTGAATACATAAAAACGATGGTGGACATGCGCAAGAATGTTTGTGGCAGCCCTTCTTGTAGTGGCTAGAAACTAGAAAATGAATGGATGCCCATTAGTTGGAGAATGGCTGAATAAGTTGTGGTATATGAATATTATGGAAAATTATTGCTCTGTAAGAAATGACCAACAGGAGGATTTCAGAAAGGCCTGGGGACACTTATAGGAACTGATGCTGAGTGAAATGAGCAGGACCAGGAGATCATTATACACTTCAACAACGATACTGTATGAGGATTAGTTCTGATGGACGTGGCTCTCTTCAACAATGGGATGAACCAAATCAGTTCCAATAGAGCAGCAATGAACTGAACCATTGCACCCAGCGAAAGAACTCTGGGAAATGAGTGTGGACCACAACAAAGCATTTCCACTCCTTCTGTTATTGTCCACTTGCATTTTTGTTTTTCTTCCCAGGTTATTTTTACCTTCTTTATAAATCTTATTTTTCTTCTGTAGCAAGACAACTGTGTATATATATATACATATATATATATATTTATACATACATATATTGGATTTAACATATACTTTAACATATTTAACATGTATGGGACTACCTGCCATCCAGGGGAGGAGGGAAGGAGGGGAAAAGTGGGAACAGAAGGTTTTGCAAGGGTCAGTGTTTTGTATATAAGAAACTATAATAAAAAAAAATTAAAAAAAAAGCTAGCAGTTTTTAAAAGTTATATTGGGAAGAAGGAAGAATCAAGTAAAGTACAAGAGGCCTGTTCAGGTTGGGTGGGATGATGATAAGGGACTGAGAAGGGAGAACCGGTCAATTTTATTTCTCCTAGGAAAATGGATGATCTTTGGGCTAGAAAGGACCAAGGAAAATGACCAAGAAAAAATAGAGACTAATGGAAAGGTGCCATGTTGCTCTGGATTGATTCAAATGGGCAGATCCTGAAAGAATTATGAGCCTTGAAAGACTGAAGAAATCAGAGAAGGGAGGGAGGGATCAGACAAACGGGAAGCATCCCCCCATTTCCAGAAGGGCACCCGGTTAAAGAGCAAACCCCGAGAATCAGGAGCACGGCTGAGAGGAAGGGAAGGTTGGCTGGTCTGGTTCCCCCGTGGAGGCCCTGAGGAGAGATGCTCCAAGGGAAGGAGGCCCCAGACTCTGAGGGAAGTTCTAGGTGAGATCGTGGCAGAGGCAGCGCGGTACCAAAGCCTGGAGAGTCCGAGGCGGGGCCAGCTGGGGACTCACTTTGAGGGTCACTTGTCCTGGGGACGGCCACGGGGAGTGTGGAAGGGGCTCTGGGATTCTGAAGCTCTTCCCCTGGGACCGACTGGCTGTGACACAGCTCTCCGTCTGACTGGGAGCAGGTCCTTGGCTCGTGGGGACTCAGTCTGTGCGTCTAGAAATGGCCCAGAACCGGACGACTGATAACTCATTCACGGCTCTACCATCTGATGCTGGAGGGCCCCGAGCTGGGGGGGGGAGGCAGCCATCACAGGCCCCTCTTGGGTTGGTGCCCGCCCCCCTCATGGCCCAAGGAGCCCTTGGGAGGGGCCGAGGGGCCAGGCTTGAGAGAACATGTCCCTGCCTGTGGCAGACAGACCGTTACAACACCACATTACCCCATTGTTTAAATACTTCCCTTTTGTTTGGGCTTCTCCAGCTGAGTGTTTCTGAAAGCAACCCAAGCCCTTTCCCAGGGATCAGCACAAAGCTTCCCCTGCCCGTGGCCCCTTCCCCACCAGGGAGACCCTCGCTCCCGCCTCTGGACAGGAAGGAGAGCCAGGAACTGGCGCGGGGAGACGCAGAAGGACAGAGTGTGCCCGGCACAGCTCTGGGGGCCGAGACATTCCAAAGCAGAGGGTCAGGCAGGATGTGCCCCATCTCCATCCACCCTGGCAGCGGGCCCCCATTCACATCACCGGGCCTCCATCCCAAGTCTGGAGCCTCCTCCCTGATACTGAGCCTCCATTTCAGCACTGAGCCTCATCCCTGATACTGAGCCTCCATCCCAAACCCAGGGCCTCATCCCTGATACTGAGCCCCATCCCAAGTCTGGAGCCTCCTCCCTGATGCTGAGCCTCCATCCCAAACCCAGGGCCTCCTCCCTGATACTGAGCCTCCATCATCAGCACTGAGCCTCCATCCCAAACCCAGGGCCTCCTCCCTGATACTGAGCCCCATCCCAGGCTCAGCTCCCACTCCTAACCCTCTCTGTCCCCACCCTTGCCCCCCAGTTCTGACAGCCCCCAGCACTGAGCCCCATCTCCTCCCCCCAGAGTGAAGGCATTTCCAATCCCTTTTTGTGGAAGCTCAGAGGGCTCCTCCTTAAGCTTCTTACCTCCAGTCCCTGTTGGCCCCAGAAGACCCCCCCAGTGCTAGACCCCCCAGAGTAAGGACAGGAGCTGGGGCTCGGCAGCTTGGGCAGGCCTGGGGGCCGTGCCTTTGCTCCCGTCCGTAGGAGCTGGGCCTGGAGCCTTCTGGAGAAAGCCATTTAGAACGTGGCCCCAAGACTAAGAGCCGAGGCGGGGAGCGGCACTTCTGGCTGACTGCTGTCCCAGACTCAGTGGTCCTGGCCTAGGAAGAGCCATTTCCCCCAACTCCCCTGCTCCCAGAACCCAAAGCTAGAGCCAAAGAGAGCATCCAATCTGATCCTGCCATTGTATAGATTGGGAAACTGAGGCCCTGGGTGGGGGAAGGGTGGGCCAGATATAACAGAGCAGGGTCCGAGACAGGACATCTGAGTAAGGGCTCCTGACCATACAGCCTCTCATCGCCCCTTCTGCCCTAGGAGAGTGGGAATATTGTATCTGTGTGAGTGTGAGTGTGTGAGTGTGAGTGTGTGTGGTCCCCAGCCTGCTGCTCGGCTCTCCTGCTCAGCTGTGACCCCGTCCCCCCGCCTCGTCCCCCTTCCTTCCTCCCCCCGGGCCGAGGAGGCCGGGGGGCAGGGGACCATCCCTCGGCCAAATCATTAAGTCAGGACTCTCGTCTTCCAACTTGTGCAGCCTCCCTGCCCCGCTCTGCTCCCATGGCACCTTGACAGGCCTTCGGGCTCTGCAGCCGTGGGGAGGGGTCTTTCCTGGGGAAGGGGCTTCAGCCTTCCGGCCCCCGGCATCCCATCCTGGCGGTCCCCGCCTTGGCCATGAGCAGCCCTGCGGATGCTGCCGAGGGGGCTGGGGTGGGGATGGGAGGTGCAGGCGGGGGGAGGGCGGGGGCTCTGAGGACACAGACCGGGAGACAATGAATCCTTATGTTGACTGAGCACTTGTTTCCAACTCTTGGACAAATATGACCTCATTCCTCCTCCCGCCTCCCGGGCCTCCCAGACTTGGGCAAGACTTACTCCACTCCCCTCCTGTCCCCACCCCACCCCCAATTTCCCCCATTTTACAGATAAGGAAGTTGAGGGCAGAATGGAGGTCAGTGGGCCAGGCCCTTCTCCAGCATGACTGGAGCCCGAGGGACTGTTACCCCCAAGGGCCCATGGGACAGAGCCATTCACACCCAACCCCTTCCTATTGAAGCTGGGGACCATTGTTGGATGTGGGAGGGAGAAGGGAGAAAGAGCTCTCGGGGACAGGTCTGGGATGGGGAACTGCAGCTTTCTGAGTCTGCTCTCAGGGAATGGATTCCACGAGCAATTATTAAGCCCCTTCTGTGTGTCGGGCACTGATCGAGAGCTCCCACATTGTCATTTCGTATATGATGCTCTCCTTGGGTTGGGAATCCAGGTCCTCAGATTCTAAAGCAAGTTTCTTCCCACAAATCCATGCTTCCTTTCGTGACTGGGGGAGGGAAGGAGAAAAGGGAAAGGAATAAATATTAAAATAGTCCCTACTGTGTGCCACGCGTGTGCTTTGCAAGTTGATCCTCACAACAGTCCTGGGAGAAAAGTGCTGTCCTACCTCCAAGTTCACAGTGGAGGCAACTAACGCTAAGTGATTTTTTTCGGGGTTTCCTGGCCAGTGATTCCGTGGTCGGATTTGAACTCTGCTCTCCCCTCTGAGCCCCCAGCGAGCTGCCTCTAAATCCTGATTATTCCCATTTTACAGATGTTTACCCCCCAGAGAGCTGGGGCCTGTCCTGCATCTCCCCTCTTCTGCTCATAAGGAAATTGTGGCTCGGAGTCCAAAGTCACCCGCTGGTGTTGGAGCTGGGCTTTAGCTCACACCTTCAACGCCGGTCCTTGTTAAATTGTTTTTCAGTCGTGGCTGACTCTATGACCCCGTTTAGGGGTTTCTTGGCAGAGATACAGGAGGGGTCGGCCATTTCCTTCTCCAGTTCGTGTGACAGATGAGGAAACTGAGGCAAACCGGGGAAGTGACTGGCCCAGGATCACGCAGCTACAAGTGTCTGAGACCTATTTGGACTCAAGAAGAAGAATTTTCCTGACTCCAGGCCCGGCTCCCTGTGCACTTCAGTGATGTTTCTCATTTATTTGGGAAGGTATCAGATTATAAATCGGGGCCAACAGAGATCTCAGAAGTAACATAATCCAACCACTTGGTTTTACGATTGAGGAGACCGAAGCCTGAAGTGATTGGGTCGAGATCACAAAGGAAGGGAACAGAGGCTGGTTCCCCTTAGCATGCCGGTGACAGTGGGTACCTCTCATGATCTCCCGGGGTCTCTACCTCACGGAATGGGGGGCCGAAGCCAAGATCTCCCACTTTCCCACAAGCCCTGATTGTCGGCCCCAAATGGTGGGGCAAGATTCAAACCAGATCCCCTAACGCCAGGCTCGCCAGTGACTCTCCTAACTCAGGAGGCCCCCCCAACAAATCCCTGAGCCTTAAAACCCGCAGCTCCGGGGTCCCACCCCCCCAACCCTATACAAGTCAATGCCGGCCCAGCCATTCTGGCCACACCCTCCTTCAGCAGAGCCTTGGGGGGGTCTGGGGGAAGAGAGGCCCACGGCTGGCCCCAGGGGGTCCCCTCCCTCCCGAAAGTGGCTGGGTCCCACTCCTCGGCGTGGCTCCCCGTTGCTTGGCTCTGGTTTCCCTGTCTGGGGGCCAGGCGTTCCCACTGAAATAAACAAGTGCTCAATGGGAGCAAAGATGAAGTAACATGGAAGATATTAGCCGGCCTCCACCCAGCCCCCAGCTCCTCCTCCCCTTGCCCGGCACAGCCAAGGTGGTGTTTATTGGGATGCTGGGCCAGGCATTGAATGCCACTCAGGCACAAAGGGGCTCAGTGAGGGAGCCCCAGGCCAGACCACAGCCTGCTCTGGCTTGCCAGAAGCCGGAGGCCCAGAGCCGGGCCCGGGACGGCTTCCCACCCCGGCGCCAAGGCCGGAGCCCTCATCTCTCTGCCCCCCAATCCTCATGGCAGACTCTGCCCCCCAGAACTGAGCCCTCACAGACCGAAATGAGCTTCATCCCCGGCCCAGATTCGCCCTTCCTCCCTCTCCCGCTGGTTTTCTGTCACAAAGTCAGAGCCGAAGTTCTAGAGCCTCTCAGCCCAGGCTTACCCGGTGGTCCCGTCTGTGGGAAACGGGGCCCAGCTCCCAGAACAAGTGAATGGAACTCAGAGCCAAGATTCTAGAGCCTCTCAGCCCAGTCTCACCATTGCTTCTCCCACTCAGATTCATCTACCAGTGTCCCATCTGTGGGAAACGGGGCCAGGAATGGCCAAGATTCTAGAGCCTCTCAGCCCAGTCTCCCAATCAGACTCACTTACCCGGTGGTTCTGTCTGTGGGAAACGGGGCCCAGCTCCCAGAACAAGTGAGTGGAACTCAGAAGTCCCAGCATTCTGATGTCTATTGCCTTCCGTGACCCTTCCTCCTGGGACGTAGCTGGTTCTTGGGGAATGGGGGGTTCTGACCTATGTCTTTGGCAATGGGACAAGGCCTCTCTGTCCATCATCCCACACGAGCAGTGGCTCATCTACCCGGCCTCAGACACTGTGTGACCCTGAGAAAGTCACTTAGCCTTGTTTGCTTCATCTATCAAATGGGCTGGGGAAGGAGATGGCAGCCGGCTCCCATATCTTTGCCAAGTAAGGGAAGAGCTGGACATGACTGAAAACAGCCAACAGCTGCCTCCAGTTAATCCTCTGTTCAGCTTGCTGGCTTCCTCCTCTGAGCATGTACTTGTTTGCGTGTTGGCTTTCCCCTTAGAACGCAAGCTCCTTGAGGGCACGAGCTGATCTGTGCCTTGTTTGTGTGGCCAGAGCTCAGCCAGCACATGGCCCAGTAAATGTTGATTGGCGGATTCTTGGTGGAGTGGGGAAAGACTCCAAGACATCTGGTTCACTTGCTCCTTTTGCACCCACGGCACTGTGCCAGGAGAGGGAAAAATAAAACTAGAAAACGGGGTAGGTCCTGACTCCGAGTGACTCACCTTGTACCAAAGGGGATAAGAAAACATGGACATTTCTGCCGGGGCCAGATCTGTGATTTTTTTTTGTCACAGGGAGCGCTCTGGTGAGGAAACCCCCTCTGCCAATGTCGGAGTAGCTCCTGCCTTGCCGTTGATGGTCTCGGAGCGTTTCCTAGGGTTTGATGGGAGCTGCTACCTTTCAGAGGAGGGAAGTGTTCCTCCTGACTCCATGGCTACTCTCCAAACACTGTACACACTGCCTCCGGATGACTTACTCAGGGGACACAATTAGTTAGTAATTAGGGCCGGTTCCAGTGTTTTTCTTTCCTATATACGCAGATAAAATAGGGAACAATGGGGCAAAGGAGAGAACTGGACCAAGCGGGTCTGATGGGAAGTTGAAGGGAGGCTTCATGGAAGACGAGGCATCCAAGCTGTTTAGGAAAAGCTCTGCTGCAAATGATCTGGGTGGCCCCTCTCCGCTTCTGTATTATCCTCTGAAAACTGACAGGGCTGGACTAGCTAATCTCTAATCCCGGCTCCAGTATGAGGGCTACCTGTTCGCCTTTGGTGTCCATCCAATCCACTCTCATTTGCGCTCCAGGAAGATGTAGATGCGCAGTGGCCACGTCCAGTAGAGACTTAGGCTTATGACTAAAACAGAGTGAGGGATGTAAAGGGCTGAAACTCTTGAGTCGATGCACTTGAGGCTAATTACTGATTGGACAATACTCTATAAGGATATGCTTGGAAAATGGCCCTTCCCACTCTCCTGGGCTGGCCCAGTCCTTTGGTGTACACAGAGAATTGTGGGAGAGTCTAGGGGGTGGAGGGAGACTAGCCAGGGTCACTTCTGGGAGGGAGATGAGGAGGTGAGGTCACAGAGATCCTGCGTCCATCCCCTTCACTTCTACTGCTAAAGACCAAGAATAAAGTCTTTTGCTTATCCTGACTCCACCTGATTCTAAGGTGTCCGGGGTGCTAACGCGGTCATCACAAAGGGTAACCAACAGGCTGCAAGCTCATTAGTGAATTGGGGGGCATCTACCCCAAGAATGGGCGGAGGGGAACAATTGATTCCAACAGCTGTGAAGGCGGCTGAAGAACTTGTGGCGGAGCTTGGTCAGAGCTCAGACACACCAAGGTCGTCCACTGCCTCCTGCGCCATCACCGGCCATCTTGCCCAGAGAGGGAGGCTGACCACTCTGTGTGATTCTGCCTCACTTAAGTCCAATTGATCGCGACATCACCCGTGACATCGCTGGTACTCTTCAAAAAACGGCAACGCTCTTTTTAGCTCTAAGTGGTCATCTCAAGTTTAAACTAGGAAAGATTTCTGAAGTCGTCTAGGTCAAACCTCCCATTTTAAAGGTTCAGTCAATCGATCAATTAATTAACCATCAAACATTTACTAACGGATGATTCTGAGCCAAGCTCTGGCCTAGGTACTGGTGATAAAAATATAAAAGTGAACCAGTGCTTCCCCGTGGAGTTTCCATTCTACTAGATTGTATACTTAGAGCTGGAAGGGACCTCGGAGGAATCCAGTCCACCCCCCTCCTTTTATAGATAAGGAAACAGAGGCCAGAGACCTGAAATTTCTGGCTCAAAGAGTAACTGAAAGAGTCAGGATTTGAACTCAGGTCCAAGTCTAGTCCTCTTTGCACTATACCCCATCCACTAATTTCAAAAAATGCTTTTAAGGAAGCATATGAAAAAATAAATACACATTATTTATTGTTGCTTTTCAGTTATTTCAGTCAAGTTCAACTTTCCTTGGTCCCATCTGTGTTTTTCTGGGCAAAGATATGAGAGGAGTTGACTATTTTCTTATCAAGCTCATTTTACAGCTGAGGAAACTGAGGAAACTAAGTGACTTGGCCAGGGTCATATGGCTAGGAAGTGTCTGGGACTGGATCTGAATTCAGGGAAATGAGTCTTTCTGACTCCGAGCCTCAGGCCCTACCCACTGCACTGCCACTGCTCCACAGGTAGGACAATGGGTGATGATGGGTCCTCTGTGGGAAGTAGTGAGTCGGCTGTGTTAGCTGGTATGTGGAGTGTGTGTGTGTGTGTGTGTGTGTGTGTGTGTGTGTATGTGTGTGTGTGTGTGTGTGTGTGTGTGTGTGTGAGAGAGAGAGAGAGAGAGAGAGAGAGAGAGAGAGAGAGAGAGAGAGAGAGGAGAGAGAGAGAGAGAGAGAGAGAGAGAGAGAGAGAGAGAGAGAGAGAGAGAGAGAGAGAGAGAGAGAGAGAGAGAGAGGCATGAGTATATTGAGGCAGTGATGTCAAGGGAGGGAAATGCAAAGTCATCCTAGAGAGATATGGACCAGAACTAGATTGTGGAGGGCTTTAAATGTCAGACAGAGGAGTCTATGTTTTATCCCAGAGGTAAAAGGCAGCCCCAGGAGCTTCTTGAGCTGAGGAGCAAAATGTCCCTTTAGGAAGATTCATGTTAAAGTCAAGTCAAGATTGGTTGGGTGGTTTTCTTGACTAAGCCCGGGGAGGGCAAAATAAGGGGGATCCCAAGGAAGGTTTGGGTGAGAAGGGGCTCAGCTAAACACTTGTGCTGGAGAAAGAATTCTGAGTCTGCAAGACTCCGGAGACAGGGAGGAACGCCAACAAGCCCACGCCCGGCCTCCCAGTGTCCAGAGGGCCAGGTCCCCTGCAGAGAAGGGAGTGCAACCCTCCACTGGGGATGGTCCAAAGAAGACAGGATGGGAGGTCAGAGTCCAGCGTCATCAAAGGACGGAGAACAAAGAGCTCTTGGGAGTCTAGGGCCGATGTGTAATGGAAGGCTGATTTCCCCAGATATAGTGCTCCATGTCAGAACAAGGAGTCTCAAAGGCTCATTATCAGATCCTTACCAGCAGAATTTCCAGCCAATCTCATCACCCCCTCCTCCATCACGACCAGTTCTAGCAGATCTCGGAGTTCTCGCTCTGATCCATAGAAGAACATAAATTCTCAAGGGGAATTCCATCTTCCGTAGACACACACATACCGGAAAATCAGCCCTGACCCATCAGGAAGCATCGGCCCTCAGGGAGAGAAATACAAGAACCACACAAATGGATGGGCTGGATAGCTAGAATTAATAGGGGTTTCCCAAGACTATCACTCAAAATAAATATTCACCCATGCAAAACACAAAAACATTTTGCTTCCTTTCCACATCAGAAGGGGTGACTCAGATTGATCAGAAATGTGAGCAATTATCAAGGAGAAGTCTCAATCGTTAGCGATTCTCAGTATGAGGGTCTGAGAACTTAAAAAAAAATTTGACAATTGTATATTTCAATGTCATTAGTTTCTTTGCAATTAAAAAAATATTTTTATGAGTTGGGCTTTTGGCTTTTTGGGACTTAAAAAAAAAGGTTAAGAATGCTTGTCTTGATGCAAAGAAGCAAAATTAGCACCACGTGTGTTGTAGAAACATGATGGGGGTGAGACTCATGACTGGACTATGACTCTGGAAGGGAAGTTATACTTTATTCAAGAGGAACAGGGTAGGAATAAGGAAAAGTGATGTATATGAAAAAGATATAGTGATTTTGGAGAATCCAAGAGCTAGAGGGGAAGATCAGCAGAGACAGAAATAGAAGCAATATTGTCATTGGCATACAACCCAGACCACCTAGACAGACAAAGGAAATAAATGAAGAGTTTGGGAAATAGATGACACAAGGATCCATGGTTATCCAGACAGATGCTAGAGATCATTTTCTGCTAAAAGCAAGAGTGTGAATAATTTCAGAACTTGTTTTAATGGTAATTTATTTAATTCTTCAAAATGTGGAGAAACCTACAAGAGAGAATGATGCTCTGGATCTGACATTCATTAGCAAGAAATAGTTGCTAGGGAGGGGTTGCCAAGAGAGAGGACAGGATGGAAGGAATAATGGAAACCTTGGGAATGTTTCATAATAGAATTTGTGATAAAGGTGACTTGAACACATCTGCAAGAGTTGGGTAAATGAGATAGTAAAGAGTTTGGAGAAAAAATATGTAGGATCCCATGGCATAAAGTCCTTTGGTGAGGGAGAAAAGAGTTGGTCCGAATGGGAAGTACTCAAGAATGAAATTTCTTTTGAGGTTTTTTAATGGTATTTTTTATTTTTTCAAATATATGCAACATTTCAATACATTTCAACATTCAACTTTGCAAAACCTTGTGTTCCAAATTCAAGAATGAAATTCTGAAGAAACAGAATCAAACCACGCCAATGATATAGTCTCCTCAACCTTCTTCTTCCTTTTTTCCCTTTTATTTACTTTCCAATTCTGAATTTTAATCCCATCTAAATATTAATTTAAGTCAGGTAAGGAAATAAGTGGATAGTACATTGGGACTGGAGTCAAGAAAACCCAAGTTCAAACCCAGCCTCAGACATTTATTAGTTATGAGACTTAGTCACTAGGTTGTTGGGCAAGTCACTTAAACAGTTTGTCTTAATTCATTGGAGACAGAAATAACAAATCATTTTATTATTTTTGCCAAGAAAACCCCATGCCCAGTATTGGCATGCTATGGTCCAGGGAGTCGAGAAGAGTCAGATATGACTAAACAATTGAACATCAACAATTGTGAGGTTTAGTCACATGACTTAGGCCTTTTTCTCCACTGTCAGTTCTATTTGACTTCCATGCTCACCCTTGTTTCCTTAGGTACTTTTAGAAAGGAGTCTCTTAATGTCTCTGTTATTATTTTGTTGTTACTCTAAATTGCATATGTATTTAGCTTTTTATTACCTCTGTTGTTTGTAGTGTTTGCAAAGCGAGTAATTTGCTCAACTCCACTTTTATTCTGAGGAGTGCTTTACACAATCATTCTTTTTTATTGAACATCCAACTTTTTTTTTTTTTTTTTTTTTTATTAATGTTTGGGCTCAGGTTTGCAGGGTATGTAGACTTGGTCTTTGCTTTTTGGAACACACTTTTCCATTCCTTCTTGCAGTTTCTTGTGGGTACAGAATAGTCTTGTATTATATGGATAGTCTTATCTTTATATTTGAAAGTCTTTTTTCTAGTCACTTGCAGAATGTATTGTCACTGGAATTGTTAAATTAAAAGATGCTGTGTCTTGGAATTTGCATCATAGCTCCCTCCCTTCCCTGGAGGTGATCTGTCACTTTTAATTATCACTTTGTTTTTTTAGAAGTTCTGGGCAATTTTCTTGTGTTAATTTTTGAATTATGGTGTGCTGGGTTTTTGATTTGTACTTTCTTTTGGGAGGCCTATAGTTGTTAAGTTATCACTACACATTCTGCTTTGCTTATGTGGAGTTCATATTTTCTATTAATACCACTTTTTGTTTCTCTTCTTCCAGACTGCCTTTCACTGCTGTCTATTTCCCAATTAATTATTCACTCTTTTGTTTCTTTGGTGAGACTTGCCACTGTAGATTCAAGTTTTTTATTCTGTCAATTATTTCCGATATTCAGGTCATAAATTCTGCTTTTACAATTCTACTTTATCTTTTAAGCCATACAGGAACGAACATTCAGTTGTGGTTCCATGCTCTCATGGTTCTCTGCTTCATCAGGTACTGATTCACTTTTCTTTGTCTAGCAAAATTTATTTATACAAATTTGGACTCCTTGAACTGACCTAGAGGCTATATTCCATTTTCCTATTAATATTTCTCATTTGGTTTATCTGCTTATGGTCAAGGGCTTTAATTGAGTTTTCTTCCTCTTGAGAAGTTTGGCAATTTCAGTCTTTTCCATTATTTTTCATTATTGCTCATTTTTTGGTTCCTTTACCTCTAATAATGATTTCCTTTGGTGTTGGATCTCAAAGCTGCCTCAACCTCCTCCCACTCTGGCAATTCACATATCACAAACCTCAGTCTCTGATTCAATGTTAGGAAAACTTGAAGCATAATTGATTATATCAATAACAAAATAGCAAAAATATTATCATTGTATAAGTAGATGAAGAAAAAGCCTTTGACAAAGTACAACACCCCTTCCTATTAAAAATGTGAGGAAGCGGGGAGGGGGGCGAATGCATCCTTTCTTAAAGTGATAAGTAGTATCTATTTAAACTAAGAGCAAGTGTTATCTATAATGGGAATAAACTTGAAGCTTCCCCCGTAAGATCAGAGGTGAAGCAAGATAGCCATTTTCACTACTATCATTCAGCAACGTGCTAGAGGTGCAATTATAGCTATAAGACGAGAAAAAGAAATTAAAGGAATTTAAAATCAGGCAGTGACAAAACCAAACCATCACTTTGTGCAGATGATATGATAGCATACTTAGAAGACCCCAGTGAATCAACAACAAAAGAAGTTGAAACAATTAGCAATGTTTATTAGTAAAATTGCAGGATTAAAAAAAGCTCGGACAAATTATCAGCATTTCTATATATTACCAACAAAATTCAGCAGGAGGAGATAAAAAAGAGAAATTCTATTTAAAACAATTGGAGATATTTGGAGATCTACCTGTTATAGCAAACTTAGGGACTATATAAGCATAATTATAAAACATTTTTCATAAAAAAAAAAAAACAGATCTAAACAACTGAAGAAAAACTAAGTGCTCATGAAAATTCTATCAAATGACAAAATGATAATTCTTTCAAAGTTAATTTACTTATTCAATACCAATCAAACTACCAAAGAATTATTTTACAGAGCTAGAAAAATAAAAAACAAAATGCATTTGGAAGAACAAAATGTCAAGAACCTCAAGGAAATCATTGAAAAAAAAAAAAAAAAACTAAGGAAAGCAGCCTAACTGTACCAGATTTCAAGCTATATTACAAAGTGGAAATCATCAAAACAATTTGATACTGGCTAAGAGAATGGTAGATAAAATGAATAGATTAAGTACACAATACACAGTAGTAAATGATTTTAGTAATCTAGGAAATTTGATAAATCCAATGATCCAGGCATTTGGAATAGAACTTAACATTTGACAAAAATTGCTGGGAAAATTGGAAAGCAATTTGGCAGAAACTAGACATAGATTAATATCTCCCACTTTTTATTAAGATAAAGTCAAAATGGATAAATAATTAAGCATAAAGAGTGATATTGTAAATAATTTAGGGGAACATGGAGAAAAACCTGTTATATCTATGGATAACAGAAGAGTTTATAACCAAGCAAAAGATAGAGAGGATAATGAGAAGTTAAATATATCATTTTGATTACATGTAATTAAAAAACTTCTGCACAAACTTTACTGCAGCCAAAATTAAAAGGAAAACAGGAAACTGAGAAAAATATTTAGAGCAAGTTTCTCTGATAAACATTTCCTTCCTCAAATATATAGGGAACTGGGGCCAAATTCATAAAAATAAGAGCCATTTCCCAGTTGATAAATGGTCGAAGGATATGAATAGGCAGTTTTCAGAAGAAGAAATCAAAGCTAGCTATATAAAAATGCTCTGAGTCACTATTCATTAGAGAAATCCAATTAAAAAACTAGAAAAAAACCTCATACTTATCAGATTGTCTATTATGACGAAAAAAGAAAATGACAAATGCTGGAGAGAATATGGAAAAATTAGGACACTAATGGATTGTGGATAAAGTTATGAGCTAGTTTATCCAAGCCATAAGATCATTTTCTCATTGGAAGCAGTAGTGGGATTCAGCAGCTTCCTAAGTCTTTGAGCAGCTTTTTATTGCTCAAAAATTACCATGTTGTTCAAAAATAGTGTCCTAAAAATTGTCTGCTTTATTCAGCCCTCGCCTGCTGACAGCCACAGGAGACCCCATCTTAAGGTCAAAACACAAATAATTGTACAAAACTCTTTTGAAGATGATTCTATTCACATTGATAAATGGAATGTGCTCATGGATAACATGGAATCCAGTAGTTCTGAAGGATAAACAACTCTTGTTGCATGAGAACTCACAGGTATTGCATTCAAATAGTAGCTGTGAATGTAACAAAGCTGACAAATGAAGGCCTGAAACATTAACAGCTATGGCCACTTACAACTGAAGACTTGTGTGTCTTAAGACCTTCTCATCATCAAGACTGTTTTCCACTTACCTAAATGCAATAAAACTTTGTGGATGTACCCTTGAAGCAAACATTGTCATTTAATAGAACTGTGTCATTATAAGAAGAAGAGAATGATGTGAGAATAATAAAGATGATGTGTGATACCAAGTGCTGGACTGATCATATTCATCCTCTCCAAGTTAAAGATTTGCATTAGGCCAAAGGATACGAACAGACAATTTTCAGATGACAAAATTGACGTCCTCTATAGTCATATGAAAAACTTCTCTAAATCACTATTGATTAGAGAAATGCAAATTAAGACAGGAAAAATTAATGATAAATGTTGGAGGGTATATGGGAAAACTGGAACATTAATACATTGTTGGTGGAGTTATGAGATGATCTAACCATTCTGGAGAACAATTTGGAACTATGCCCAAAGAGCTATCAAACCATGCATACCTTCTGATCCAGCAGTCTCACTACTGTGTCTGGAATAACAAAGAGATAATAAAAAGGGAAAAGGACCCATATGTGCAAAAATGTTTGTAGCAGGTCTCTTTGTAGTGGTAAGGAACTGGAAATTGAGTAAGTGCCTGTCAGTTGGGGAATGACTTAATTAAATTATGATATATGAATGTTATGAAATATTATGGTTCTATAAGAAATAATGATTAGGCTTATTCCAGAAAAACCTGGAAAGACCTACGTGAACTGATGTTGAGTGAAGTGAGCAGAACCAGGAAAACATGGTACATAGCAACAATAAGATTATGCCACGATCAACTGGGGTGGACTTTGCTCTTCTCAATAATTCAGTGATTCAAGGCAATTCCAATAAACATAGGATAGAAAATGCCAATTGCATCCAGAGAGAGAACCATGGAGATTGAATGTGGATTGAAGCATAGTGTTTTCATCTTTTTGATTGTTTGTTTGTTTGCTTTTTTTTTCCTTTTTCATGGTTTTTTATAAAATACTATTGAAAAGCAAAAGCAAATAAATAAATAAACAAACAAGCAAACGAATGAATGAATGAATGAATGAATAAATAAATATTTATATTCAACAAAAGCAGTGACCCCAAGGCAAGCTGATTACCCGAAGACTTAATATCAACAAATTAGAGTGCTTCCCTGAGTGGGAACAATTCATTGCAACCTTGAAGGGCAAATTGAGCCAACATGTGGTTGGCAAAGGTGTAGCAGCAAAGGAGTGGGCAGCTTTCAGAGATTTGCTGTGCAGTGTGGGTCAAAACATTCCCAAACATCAAGATTGGTTTGCTGAAAATGATGGGGAGATTTAGAAGCGGCTAAACAAAAAATGGGAACTCCCCAGGGTATACCAGTAGGATAGTTTATCTGTCTGTAAGAAAGCAGCATTTAATTCCATCAAAAGCAAAGTGCAAGTCAAGTTTAGAGAGAGGCAGGATTCTTGGCTCAGTAAGAAAGCAAATGAAATTCAGTTGTACAGTGATAGTAATGATCTAAAGTGCTTTTATGATGTTGGCTATATGAAGGCTATTTATGGACCCAAAGACCTATTATGCATTTCAACTACTCAGCACTATTGGAACCACATTGATTAGAGACAAGGATATGACCTTGGAGAGAGGGGCTGAACACTTCCACAAGGTTCTCAGCAGACCATCATCAATCAATGCTGAAGCCAATGACCATATATCTCAGGTTGAAATCAACCTCTCTCTCTAGCCAAATTTCCAGCTGAAAAAAAGTTTTGCATGCTATTCGGATCCTCTCTTATGGCAAAGAAGCCGATGCTGATTCTATTCCAGCTGAGATTTACAAGGCAGAAAGCATCCACGACTCATACAAAAGTTGAGTGAAATTTTCCAGAAAGAGGAGATCATTTCTTTAGAAGCTCAAGGATATCTCTATTATTTACCGCTATAAAAGTAAAGGAAATAGATTGTCCTGTGACAATCACAGCAGGGTCTTTCTCAGTCATTGCTGACAAGATTCTTGCCCAAATCCTCTTTAATAAGCTGAACTTTCACTTGAACGATGGTCATCTATCTGACAGCTAGTGTGGACTTCCAAAAGGACCAAAGAATGGTCAGTTGATATGGTATTTGGTACCTGATAACTTCGGGAGAAATTCCAGGAGCAGAACAGAGCTCTGAACACAACATTTGTTGATCTGACCAAGGTCTTTGATACTTACTTAGCCATGAAGTTTGGAGAAAATTATGTCAATGTTTGCTTCCCTAGAGAGGCTCATCAATATTGTACATTGGTTTCCCGATGGTGTGCTTGCCCAGGTTCTGTCTAATTACTGATGCTCTCGGGCTTTTCCAGTGCCAAATGGAGGGAAGCAAGGCTATGTGTTTGCTTCAATGCTTTGAGAAATGTTGTCGGACACCGTCAACGAGGATGAACATGGTCAGCTATCACATTGATGGTGTTATTTAACTTGAAAAGGCCACAAACCAAGATTTAAGTGGAGGGATAATTGATAAGAAAAATTGCTTACAGATGATTGGGTCCTCAAGGCAGCTTCTGAAGCTGAGATTCAACAAAGTATGGATTGATTCTCTGCCACTTCTGCTTATTCTGGCCTAACAATCAACATCAAGAAAACCCAGGTTCTCCACCATCTGGCCCTGCGCCGTCTATTGAGAAACTATTAGTTATAGCAAATGGAAAAATTCTGAATTTTGTGGGTAGTATACTTTGGCAGTATAATTTATAGGGTGTACCCTGAGAGATAGACACGCATAGAGCCAGAGCTAGCTCAGTATTTGGAGGTTCTGAAGGAAAGTGTGGCAAAGAAGAGCAAGTAGACTGACTACCAAACTAAAAGTTTTCAGTTCCATCATGTTGACTTCATTGTTGTATGCCTTTGAAACTTGGACATGCCAGGAAACAGAATTGTTTCCATGTGATTTGTTTTAGAAAGATTCTGAGGATCTCCTAGCAGGATAAGGTAATGGACACTGAGGTCTTTTTTCTTGAGCTAAAGTGACAAACATTCACACTAATGCAGAGAGTGCAACTTCAATGGGCTGGCCACCTTATTCAAATGCCAAATGTATATGTGCCTAGAAGACTATTTTACAGGAAACACCTGCCAGAAGGGCACTCCCATGGCTGTTAGAAGAAGTGACATAAGGACTCTCTCAAAATCCCATCCCAAATCTTCACTTGGACTATTTGTGCCCAGCCTGTGGTAGAGCTTTTTGAGTTTGTATTATTCTGATCAACTGCAATTAGACGCCCTGTACATTGACTCATACTTAGTGCTGTTATTTTGGTCTTCTCCAAGAAGGAAGGACAACTAATCTCAAAGAGATTAAAGAAAAGGGAAAAGGAAAAATATTGACAGAAGAAGTTGTGGTATATGATTGAGATGGAATATTATTGTGCTAAAAGAAATAAAAAGCAGGATGCTTTTGGAACAAGCAGGGAAGATTTACATGAATTGATGCAAAGTGATGAGTCAAGAGAACATTGTACACAGTAACAGTGATATTAACTGATGATCAAATGTGAAAGATTGAGCTACTCTGATCAATACAATGATCCAAGACAATTCCAAAGGACCTATGATGAAAAATACTATCTGCTTTCAGAGAGAAATGAATTCGGATTGCAGATTGAAGCATAATTTCTTAACTTTCTTTATTCTACCCTTTTTGTGCTGTGTTTGTTTGTTTGTTTGTTTGTTTTTTTTGCACCATGGCTTATGTGGAAATATATTTTGCACAAAATAACATGTATAATCATTAATAAATTGCTTGCCTTATCAAGGAGCCAGGAAGGGAGAAAGGGAGGGAGAGAATTTAGAACTCAAGATTATAAAAAATGAATGTTAATTTAAAATATTTATATATTTATATTTCTATGTTTATTATATACAATTTATATTATATAATACATATTATTAAATAAAAGAAGAAGGTTTCTTAGCTTGGCCTGTCACCAAAAAAAAAAAAAAGTTAGCTGCCTGAGTATTGAATCCAAGGTGGGTCCAGATATGAGAAAGGCTCATTAATTATGAAGAGAATGGGTGTAGTATCCAACACCCTTGGGCAATGGCTCTAAGGTTAAATTTGATTTTTTAAAAAGACATGCACATAGAAGGTTATGTAAGCCTATACATGTCACTTAACTTCTCAGTAACCCAGACACCTTTAAAAAAAACTCTAAATTTCAGAGAAGATGCCAACTTCCAATGGTGGAGAGTTCCCTATGCCAATGAAATCACTAGTCCAGATTCTCATTTCTCAGTTCTTAGCAGAGTGCCTGGCACACACAGTAGGTTCTTAATAAAGGTTAGTTGATTGGCCAAAAAAAGATGTGTATAGAATCTGGAACCTGGGGAGGCAATAAAGTGGGAATTTTAATATATATTATGAAATACCACAGAGAATGCTAGAGTCTGGTCAGAGTAGAAGCTGATGTAGAAAGATTGACCAGGAGACTGGGATGTTTAGAAGTGATGGTGGGGAAAGAAAAGGGCCAAAGGATGAGACTGCTCCAGGAAGATGGGTTGTTCATGGACCACAGAGGAAAAATGGAGCCGTTTGTTCCTTGCCATTGTTTTCTCTGCCATGGAAAAGGATCTTATAATTGTCAAGAACAGAACAAAATATGGCCTAGAGTGTTGGACTAGCTCCAATAAGATCCTTTCCATCTGAGTGACAGGGGACTTGGGCAGCTGAGAAGTCCCTGCACATGTGTGTGGATGTCTGTGACATGTATGTGTGTGTGTGTGAGTGTGAGTGTGTGTGAGTGTGAGTGTGTGTGAGTGTGAGTGTGTGTGTGAGTGTGTGTGAGTATGTGAGTGTGAGTGTGTGAGTGTGAGTGTGTGTGTGAGTGTGTGTGTGTGTGTGCGTGTGTGTGTGAGTGTGGAGGGAAGATCATGCATCAGGCAAACAAGACCAGTTAAGATTTAATAACTGAGTATCTCAAAGAGCTGGAGGTGGGAAGCAGTCACTAAAAGGGCCAGTTCCCAGGAGGAGGCAGGTTCCAGGGCTTCTGGAAGATGAGACAAGGTAAACAGGTGAAGTAGAGTGGTGCCTATTTTGGAGGGGCGCGCACCCTTGCCCCCTTGTCTCCAAGTGTGTTCTGGAGTCCTTTGTGCCTTCACCGTCCCACTTGGCAGTGCCCGAGGGAGCTGGTTCAGCCTGTTCAGAGTCTGCTTTTGTTAGGCCGGCCTTGAGAAGCCAGAGTGGGAGGGAGGAGATCCGTTGGCTGAAGCATCTGCAGGCAACGTTACACCCCCAGCTAGCTGCTTCCCTCTGTCCCTCTAAGCACCCTGGACACTGACCCTTCCCCTTTCCTTCCTCCCCTACATTTCCCCTTCAGACCACCGAGTTTTTAAGTCACGGTGACTGAAGAAGAGTCTATGTTAGAATCTTTGGAATCTAGAATGTCAGGAAGACCCGAGTTCAGAATCTGCCTTTGGCTCTTCCGGCAAGTCTTTCCACATAACGTCCAACCCTTCGTGGCCGTGTCTGTGGCTGTGACTCCTCCGACCCCACTCCTCGTCTTCATCTTCTTCTCGTCTTCAGAGGCTCTCTGGCTTCTATGGGGCAAAACCATGTCTTGCTGGACATCCTCCTTGGTCCCCTCGTGAACTTACTTTGTATATAAGTATTTTATATATAGGTATTTGTATATAAGTCCTGTGACTTATTGTATATATTTCCTTGGTGCATCCCCCCTTTTACCTCCCTGAAAGTAAGCCTCTTGAGGACGAGGACTGTATTTGACTATGTATTCCTCAGACCCTAACCGGGTATTCCTGTTATACATATATATATATATGTATAATGGATACTTTTTTTATTTTTAAAGCTTTTTTCTTTTCTTTTCTTTTCTTTTCCCCCTGAGGCAGTTGGGGTTAAGTGACTTGCCCAGGGTCACACAGCCAGGAAGTGTTAAGTGTCTGAGGTCAGATTTGAACTCCGGTCCTCCTGACTTCAGGTTTGGTGCTCTATCCACTGCGCCAAGCTTTTTATTTTCAAAACATATACATGGATAATTTGACACCATTGACCCTTGCATAGCCTTGTGTTTCAGATTTTCCCCTCCTTTCCCCCTACCTCTCTCCTAGATGGCAAGCAATCCAATTTGATACCTAATAAATTTGATACATTTGATACCTAATAAATGTTTGTTTACTTGAATCAAAATCAGTTAACTTCAAGTTTCTTTATCTATAAAATGGAAATAATAATACTAATCAGTCTATGAAGTGAGTGAATAATACTAATTTAAAGGACTGTATAAGCTTAGCTTGAGGAAAATAATGTATTGCAAAGCATTTTTTAGTCTTTAGAATACTATACCATAATATATTATTAATTATAAATTATTAAATTATTTAAATAATGATAATTAATAATATATTAATAACTGATATAAACATCAGCTATTAGTTTTTTTATTTTGTGTCATTCAATTAAGTGATTATTATTTAGGGGAAGGGGAGACAAAGTAAAAGGGGGGGAATCAATTTATAATTATTTAATTACTAAAATAATGCTAATTAGTAATAGTACATTAATAGCTATTAGTTTTTTGTCTCAAGTCATTCAATTAAGTCATTCTTATCTAAAGGCTGGGGAGACAAAGTAAAGGTGGGGGACCCGGCCCTGCCCTCCAGGTGCTTACATTCTAAGGGGGAGATATCTCTGGATAAAGGATTCATACAAAGTAGATAGAAGATGACTTTAGAGAGGCAGTTTCCAGGAACCGTAGCCAACAGAAAGTGGCCATTGATTCTAAGCCAGGAATTTTAAAAGGTAGCAGTGAAAAGGAAGACGATTCCAGGCCTTGGGAGGACTACAGGGTGTGAAAAGGAGTGTGATGGATAAAGAGACTGGAGAGACAGGAAGAGGTCAGGTTGAGAAGAGCATTAATAGGCAGTCTGACTTTCTTTCATACATCTATTTCAAATTTAAAGAGCTTACATTATTTTTAAAACTGTATTTTTTTCCCTGAGGTAATTGGGGTTAAGTGACTTGCCCAGGGTCACACAGCTAGGAAGTGTTAAGTGTCAGAGGCCAGATTGGAACGCAGGTCCTCCTGACTTCAGGGCTGGTGCTCTACCCACTGCATCAAGTAGCTGCCCCTTAAAATTGTATTTTATTTTTTTAAAGAACAAAAATTCATTTTTTCTTTTTTCTCTTTGATATTTTATTTCCCCCAAGTGACATGTCAAAACAATTTTTAACACTTGTTTTTAAAACTTTGAGTTCCAAATTCTCTCCTTTCCTTCCTACCCCCTCCAACTTCCCCTCCACCCCAAAGCAATTTGATACAGGTTATATAGGTGTTGTCATGCAAAACATTTCAATAATAGTTATATTGTGAAAGAAAACAGGCCAAAAAACTCTTAAGAAAAATAAAGAAAGTTTTAAAAAATGTACATTTCAATCTGCATTCAGACTCCATCAGTTCTTTCTCTGGGGATGGATAACATTTTTCATCCCAAGTCCTTCAAAGTTGTCTTGGATCATTGTATTGTCGAGAATAGCTAAGGTTTCACAGTTAATCACTGCCATCCCTTTGTACACGGTACATTTCATTTTTGTATCAGCTGATGGAAGTCTCTCCAGGTTTTTCTGAGAAAATCCTGCTCATCATGTTTTTCTAACACAATAGTGTCAGAATCATAATCATAAACCACAATTTGTTTAGCTGTTTCTTAATTGATGGGCGTCCCCTCAATTGTCCCCAGAAAAGATTTATATATATATGTATATATTTTATAAATATTTTTGTACATCTAAGTCCTTTTCCCCAAAAACCTTTTTTCTCTCCTTCTTCCTCCTTCTTAACCTCCCCATTACAAAGCTCATGTAACAAACATTCGTAGATGAGCAAAACAGATTTTTACCTTGGCTACATCCAATGGCGTTGGATCGTATCGGAAACCGTTTGACTCAGCTCTGGTGGTTGAAGGGAGGGACTGGACTCTATTCTTGGTGCACCTTCCCTGACAACATCCTGGGCTTTGGATAGACCCGTTCCCTCCCTGTCTTTGCCCCATCTGACCTCCATGGAGGCTCATCGCTTGGGGGTGAAGGGTGAAAAGGCCCTGAAGTAATCGGAGTTCCAGGTTCTAGAATGGCAGCATCTAGAGCAAAGGAATCATTGAAACAAGCAGAGACGGACCCGAGCCTGCATAATTCACAAGAACCCGGGTTCTGGTCACTGGGATGTTCCAGCCTCTCTTCTTCCTCTGCAACTAATGTGGGAGATGGAGAAGTCAGGCAGGCCTTGGGGGACAGGGCTCAGCTCCCTCCTGGGAAAATGGCAAACGTTAAGGGGCCTCCACTTTCCTTTTACCCACATGGAGCAAGCCAGTCAATATCTCCCTTCAGTGCTGGCCATAAGTGAACTGGACCCTTCAGTTCTCTCAAAGAGATCACCAACGGGCCTTTGGGGTGGAAGCCCGGAGAATGGCGGGTAAAGCGAGGAATCTGCAATCGCCGAGGCTTCTCAGACACTTGTCAGCTGTGGGATCCGGGGTGAGGGATTTCATTTCTCTAGATCCCAATCGCCTCATTTGAAAAATGCCCTCCATAACCTCAATTACCTGTCTTCTCTAAATCTGTCATGGAAGCTCGCAACTTCCATCATCCCCTAACTAAGACGTCTCAGAAGCTCGTCTGGCTAGAATGAGTGATGCTTCCTCTGTTCAAAAGCCTTCCAGGACACAATAAACCCATCTACGTCTATATCCAAATATCTATATCTATATCTATATCTATATCTATATGCACAATTAAGTTCAGTTCAGGGGAGCTATCTCTCTCTCTGCAGTACCGATATGTGTACACATATTTATACACAATATTTATACATATATATATACATTATTACATATATACAAATTTATACATATAACCACATATATGCATGTGCACATGTGTGTACAAATGAGTGTACATACAATGCAATTCAGAGGAGATATCTCTATGTATTTATATACACAATCATATATACATGTATATGTGGCTGTGTATAAATAAGAATATCTCTGTATAAATGCATATACACACAATTTAATTTAGGGGAGATAGCTATATATCTATACCTATATGATCTCTCTATATGGATGTCCATGAATATGTATGTATGTGTATATAAATATATATATAATACACACATACATATTGCTGAATTGAATCTAGGGCTCTGAATTCAGACCGTGGCGCCCAGAACAACCAGGCCCCAGCACGGCTCCCTACTTCTGTTCCCATCCCGACCTCGCCCATCCTGCTGCTTTCTCATGCATCCCTCCTCTTCATGCACTCTACAGTCTAAAAACCCTGGTCTTCTCACTGTTCCTCCTACATGTCACCAATCTCTTACCTCCGCGCCTTTGCCCCGGCTCTGCCTAATGCCTGACGAGCTCCACTTCCCCAGCCCTTAGTCTCTTAAAGTCTCTCGCTTCCTTCAGCATTCAGCTCCAGCCCCTCTTCCACATCAGGGGTTCTGAACTTCCCCTCGTGTTCTGGGCTCCTCGGTGAGTCTGGTAAAACCCAAGGGCTCTTTCTCAGGAGCATGTTTTTAAATGCATAAAATAAAATGTGCGGGATGATAAAGGAAGCCAGGGTGATGGATAGATTAAAAATGCCAAGTTCAGAGCCCATGGTTAAGGGTCTCTATTCTACTTGAAGCCAAACCTTATCCCTCCCTCCCTCTGCTAGTCTAAAATGATGTCATGTTTTACAAATTTCACTTTTATACATCCCTTTGATGGACTCTCTCTGATAGAATGTAAGCCCTGGGGGGGGGGGTGGAGAAAGGGTCTCGTTTTTTTGCTTTTTGTACGCTGTACTAGGTATAGCACCTAGTAAGTGTTTAATAAACGCACGTTGTTTGATTATTTAGCCCAGAGCACAGACTCTAAATCATGGATTCTCAAGCTCACAGCTCAGACACAGAACGGCGAGCCCAGATTTAAAACCAGAAATCTGGAGCTCGGTTTCCCCCGGCCCCCAGATACACAGATGGTCTTCCAGCCTGCACCGAGAAGTAAGGGGACCCCTTTCCCTGAGGCTGAGCCTCCTTCCTGGCTCAGCTGTTGGGGCTAACCACAGCCCCCCGAAGGGCCGGCCGGCCTGGGAGCCCCAGCCCCAGCAAAGACCGGGATTGTTTCTGAAAACGAGCCGGGGATGAGGTGACTCCCTGACTCCTTGCCAGAAAGCCTCTTAGTGTGGGCAGACCGGCCTACAGGAAACGGACAATCTGTCAGCGCGGCCCCGTGACGGGCTGGAACCCAGCGAGGCCCCCGGCAACATGAGCTGCGTGACAGACCGAGGGGAGGGGGGCGGTAGAGGAGGCAGCTGGGGGAGCACTGCCCACTCCAGTCCCCCTGCCTCTCAGCACGGCCTGCCCAAGGAGCGGGGCGCAGGGCCAAGGGGCGAAGGGTCTCACACGGGCACCAGGGGACCTCCCAGTCCGAGGCCCCTGCCCTGATCTCTGTCAGCCTCGTGTCTGGGGTCATGCATACCTAAAAGCTCCAGAAAGCGGGGCCAAAGACAATATAGACGGGCCATTTGTGATTAATCACAGATGTGCCGAAATCTATCTCCTCCTTCCCTCCCTCTCGGCCCCGAGGGGCTCCTTACCTTCTCTGGAGTGGGGCCTGCCGGCTGCTGGCAGCCCTGGGAGCTGGGGAAGGGGCTGACTGCGGGGGGAGAGGGGGGCCGGGATCCGAGCCCTCGGACCCCATCCAAGGGGGAAGGAGCTTGAAGTCAGCAGGAGGGGCTTCCTGAATGGGCCTTTCTGCTCGGTTCAGCTTTAGGGGTCTGTTAAGTGTCCTTGGATAAGTCACTTCCTATCTCCTCAAAGGCAAAGTGCATTGATAAAGAGCCTACTGGGTGCCCCATGGCATCGGCAATAGCCCCTCTAGTCCCTTCTCTCTCTGAGCCATCCCCAGCTGGCTGTCCAGGGTCTCCCCAACACGCGGTGGTCTCTCCTCTCTGAGAGCAAACACAAGGCCTTTGTTTGTCCCCAAGAGCCCCTTCACCCGCCTCGCCAGGTCTTTCATGCACCCCCCGATCCCGTGCTCTGCCATGCAGCCCCTCAGATCCTGTGCCGCTGCACAGGCCTCCACCTTCCAGCGCCACCCTTGGGCCCGGCAAGAAGCGCCCCCGCCTCCCGCAAGAATCCCTCGCTCCCTTCCCTTCGGGCTCTTTGGGCCCGAGCTCTGTCCTTCCCCCTCCCCCCCCAGCTGCTCACTCTGCTGCCCCATCACGCCGAGTCATACACACATGCACCCACACAATGTACCCACACACAGTCTGTTACACACAGCCACAGATCATCGTCTCTTTACCTGAGGGCTCCTTGTGGCACATGTGCACGTCTGTGCATGTACCACAGACACGTATGGCATGGGTATGTATGCACATGCATCCCAGACATGCACACACGGCTCCATAGATGCACAAATGTCTACCCCCACACAGTCATGTACATGCATACATACACATGTCTCCAATATTTATGGACGTGGATGTAAGACAAGGACTTAAGGACTTGTTGGATCCATAGCTCCTTGTTACACTCACATGTGTGAATCTATGCATGTACGTAGACACGCACACGTATGTATATGTTTGCATGCAGGCGCACTGTGCCACATGTGGACACACACGCACATAGACATGTGCACACTTATGCATGCATGGATTGTATTGTGCATTCACACAGTGCTCTCCTTAAATACCTATAGACATGTATGTAAATGGGTATGTCCTCCTTGAAGGCAAGGACTTAATGGGAACATTACACACTTATGCATGTACAAGATGTGAGTGTGCACAGTGCACACACGCACCTGGATGTGTACACATATGTGCACTGTGCGGCTGTGCAGTGTACACGTGTGTGCATGCATGCACACAGAGCTGTGCACCTATGTACATGTGTGTGCACAGACTTCTCTAGCTGTATGTACATGCATGTGCACGTGTCTCCCCAGGTACTCATGGACGCGTGACGTGCACACGCATGTCCGCCCTCCTTGAGGGCTCGGTAAAGGTTACTGATTGGATTAAAGATGCACAAAGAAACCCGGCAGCCACTCCCCTTCGGAGCTCCCGGGAGGCGCTTTAGTGTAAAACCGTGATTTCCAGGGGTCGGGATTTCCAGGGGTCGGGATCGTCCCTCCTGGGGCAGGAGGGGACCCTGGGGCCTGACCCGTCCCTTTCCATCCCGGACAGACCAGGAAGCCCCAGGGTCCCAGAATCCTCAGGGCCCCAGAAGCTCCAAGGCCCGGAGCCCCGGGGGCTCCAGACTGAGCAGGAATCACCCTGACCAGGCTGCTGGTCCAGCCCCGCGCAGAGCTTCCCAGGCGGGGTTCTTGGGAAGCAGGCAGGATTGCTTTGGATGGCTCGGATTCCTGGCCCTTATTCCCCACCTTGAGCCAGAATCGTTCCCCCGACATACTGTCTGCCCTTCCTCGTGACAAGCTTCGGATGCTTATGGACAAACCATCATGTCTCTCCTCTCCCCACTCCCCTCCTCCTCCCCAGGATAATCCCCCCCTAATCCCCCCCCATTCCAGCCACCCTCCTCTGGACGCTCCCCAGTTTATCAACGTCTTTCCTAAAAAATGCAGCGTCCCGAAGCGTACACAAATCTTCCAAGGAAGCCAGGCCGACCAATCCCTAACAAGTGTTTTATGATGTTGTTTTCTGCATATGAGGCGATGGAGATTGGGGGGGGGGGGGGTCAGATGAGGTAGGGAGTACGGGGATCACAAGGCCCATTTTACAAGTGAGAAAACTGAGGTTCAGAGAGGTCATGGGATCAGAGCCGGAAGAGAGCACAGTGGAGGGTGAGCTCGCCCCTTTAGAGCACAGGTGAGAAGACGGAGGCCCAAGGGAGGTAAGGGGCTGGTCCAATGCCAAGCCTCAGTGGTGGGATCCGAATCCGCTTCTTCTGACTCCGGCCAAAGTTTGCCCAAGATCACATGATCAGTGACCCCAGTACTGGGGTCTTTGACTTGCAGGTTTCCATGGTATAATGGAAAGCCCCCCCCCCCCGATCTGAAACTGGGGGAGCTGGCTAGGGGACTTAGCTAACTCCAACTCCTGCTCTTGTACAACCTGCTTGGCTTTGAGCCGGTCTCTCTCGGTAGATCTCAGTTTCCCATCTGTAAGATGAGGAGCTTGGGCCAGCTGGCTTCTGAGGTCCCCTCCAACTCTAGAGAGAAAATGCGCTTCTTGTCTCTTTGCCTCAGTTTCCCCATCTATAAAATGAAGGGTTGGGCTAAATGGCCTCTCATGATGTCTGTGTCCCCGCTGTACTTTCGGACTGTCTCTGAGGTCCCTTAGGATGACTGACAGAATTCCCGGGGAGGAAAACTCTCCCAGGGCGGGTGTCCACCTTTCCTGCCACATCCTGTCTAGGAGTCAGACAGAGCCGGAGTTAAGTGACTTGTTCGGGGTCTTGCAGCCAGGGTGTGTCAGAGGTGGGACTAGAAACCAGTCCTTCCTGCTTTGGAAACTGGTTCTTTGAAGTCCTTTTCAGCTCTAAAATTCCATAATCTATGATTCTAAATTAAATAAATATTCCTCCTCCCACTAATCAAGTTTTCCTCCCTTCCCTGCTTCCTTCTCCCCCTTCTCCCCCCAAAATACCCATTCTAGGTTAAAATGGCACAAATGGACAAGAGAACTGGGCCCTGGACACAAGGACTGATTTAACCTCGGGCTCATTCCGTTTTCCTGGGTCTCAGTTCCCTTTTCTGTTAAATGAGGTGTTAGCTCGACATCCATAAGAGCTCCTTCCAAGCCTGTGATGGAGGGTGTCTTTGAAAGGGAAACAACAGAGGGAAGCAGGGAGGAATGGGGTCTATAGTCCAAGACTGGGGGCTCCCTTCCCCTTTGCCCTCAGCTGCCCCTTTTAAGTCCTCTCCCAGCTAGGAAAGCCCGAGCCCCCAGTTCGCACTGACTTCGATTCCCTGACCCCGGCTGAACCTCGGCCTGCTCCCCCTCCCACCCCGGCTCCCTTCACTCTTCCAAGCTTGGGTGATGGTCCAGACGCCACCTCCCCAGGCCTCTCAGCCTCTGCTGCTTTCCAGGTTCCCCTGGCCCGGAGGCCGCCTCTTCCCAGAATCACAGCATCTCAGAGCTGGAAGAGACCTCAGAGGCCATCTAACTCAAGCCGCACATGAGCAGAAATTGCCTCTGGGACAGGGATTTATCCTCAGTTTCCTCATTTGTAAAAGGGGGATAAATACAGCCCCTCCCTCCTCAGGGTGGTCGTGAGGATACACAGGTAGCGGACTTTGAAGCACTAATAAAACTAGTTGCTATTCTTAATAACCTTGCTCGGGACTTCTGGTCAGAGGGAACCTCCGAGCAACTCTAATCGTGAGGAAGTTTTTCCCGCCACTGACCAAACCTCCCATTCGTTGGGAGCTTTGTCCTTGGGGTCCTTCCAATAACTAAAGAACTGCTTGATGGGAAATCGTAAAATCCTATGAAGGGGTAGTAAAAACTAGTAAAATTTAAATGATAAAGTTTACCATTTAAAATGATAAATGGTATTAAGATGGTTTAAAAAACTCATTTTTCTTTTTCTTTTTTTAATTAATTTTTTAATTTACAAAGCATATACATGGGTAATTTTTCCATCATTGACCCTTGCAAAGCCTTGCGTTCCAAATCTTCCCCCCGCCCCCCCCCCCCAAGCTGGCAGATATGAATCTATTTTTCTTAACTTCCTTCGATCCCTCCTCCGATGGCGTGACCCTCAGGTGCCCAGCCTTACTGGCTGACCGCCTCTGGAGCATCCCTTCTCCAGCTTCCCCACGTCCTTCCTAAAAGGGGCTTTCCAACGGCCCGGTTAAGGCAGAGCCAGCTTCAGCTTGGGTATGTTGGCTATTTCCGTTGGATTGGCTCCTATTGACTTGTTCCAGACCTCCCCAGCGAAACCTTGCGGGCCACCTTAGAAATGGAGTCTTGCTCTATTAGAATGTAAGTTCCTCGCGGGCAGGAATCGCCTTGAATGGAGATTTGTATGCCCGGTCACTTAGCCTCGTGCCATCCGGGTTGGATAAATGTTATTTATGCATCCGTAACTAACCTAGCCCACCGGCTCTCTACAGCTCTGTCTGGGACCATTTCTCTTGGTCACCACTGATCCCCTTCATCCGAGTCTCTGGGTTTTGAGGAAAGTCGCCCACTCTGGCCCTTGGTAGTTGCTGTTGTAGTTCCATTGTTTTCGGTTGTGTCCATCTCTTATTTGGGGTTTTTCTGGCACAGATACTTTACATTTTACATTTTACAGATGAAGAAACCGAGGCAAACCAAATGAAGCGACCTGCCACGTCTCTCCAGGAGGCCCCTTCTCTTTTCAGGAATCCCTGGGAAGTTTTCCCCCAGATCAAGTGTAAATTTGCTTCCACGACTTTTAGCCGCTTCCCTCTCTGCTTTTCAAGTCCAAGCAGATCATCTCCAATCCTTCCCCTGGACGGCAGCCCTCAGAATACTTGGACTCAGTCATCATGTTCCCCTGGAGTCTCCTCCAGACGAAACATCCCGGTTCTTCCCCTGCCCCCGATGGCGTGACTTGGAGGCCCTTCCCCAAGGGGCCGGCTCTCCCTGGCACTCTCCGCGTGGTCGAGGTTTGCCCCGAGCTTTCCACACTTAGAATTGACTGTGGTTCTCCCGATTTAATCTGAGCAGGACCCCTGGTCCCGGGCCCCGTCACCTCCCAAACTTGGATCCCAGGACTATTTTGGTCTCGTCTAGAAACGCTCAAAATTCCTTGGCTTCTGCTCCGTATCGGTGACTCACCGGGCCTGCCCCATAGGAACCATGGAAGCAGAACTTCACGGGACCTTGGAGGTCAGGGGAGCAGAACTTAGAGCTGGACAGAGCCAGAACCCTCGGCCTTGCGCACAGGGTCCTGCTCCGGCCTGATTTTCCTTATCTATAAAATGAAGGGGTTAGGATCCCACCCGATTGTGGCTCCTGCTTGTCAGGAGATGCGAGGTTTAAATCTTCTGGGGAGCCGTGCTAGCTGGGTGACCCTGTCACCCGGGAAATAAAGGCATTTGTCTGCCCTCTTTGTAGAGGGATCCAACGAGATATTTGGGAAGTGCTTAGTATAGTACCGAGGAGATCGGGCGATCCACAGTGATCCATCGAAGCTCATTCCCTTCCCCGTGACTAGCACATAGTAGGTGCTTAATAAATGCTTTTCATTCATTTCCATCTTCATTTAAGTTGGGGGTGGTGATGAACCCTACTCCGTCTCACCCAGGAGGGAATTCGGAGGCAGACGGATGAAGGAGCGAATGCAGTTTACAGACATTTTCTCATGGGATTGTTAAGGTTTGTAAACACGCTGTAATTATTAAAGTCTTATGGAAAGATCAGCCACAAAGCGCAGGTACTAAGGGGGCGGAGCTGAGGTCTGGAGGATGTGCTTGGGGAGGAGCCTGCAGAATGGTATGATGGTAAGATGCCCCTGGTATGATGGGCGTCTATGGTCAGGAAGGCCCTGGTACGGTGGGTGCCCACAGTCAGGGAGCCCCTGGTATGATGGGCGTCTACAGTCAGGAAGGCCCTGGTACGGTGGGTGCCCACAGTCAGGGAGCCCCTGGCATGATGGGCGTCTACAGTCAGGAAGGCCCTGGTACGGTGGGTGCCCACAGTCAGGGAGCCCCTGGCATGATGGGCGGCTATGGTCAGGAAGGCCCTGGTACGGTGGGTGCCCACAGTCAGGGAGCCCCTGGTATGATGGGTGTCTATGGTCAGGAAGGCCCTGGTACGGTGGGTGCCCACAGTCAGGGAGTCCCTGGTATGATGGGCGTCTATGGTCAGGAAGGCCCTGGTACGGTGGGTGCCCACAGTCAGGGAGTCCCTGGCATGATGGGCGGCTATGGTCAGGAAGGCCCTGGTACAGTGGGTGCCCACAGTCAGGGAGCCCCTGGTATGATGGGCGTCTATGGTCAGGAAGGCCCTGGTACGGTGGGTGCCCACAGTCAGGGAGCCCCTGGCATGATGGGCGTCTATGGTCAGGAAGGCCCTGGTACGGTGGGTGCCCACAGTCAGGGAGCCCCTGGTATGATGGGCGTCTATGGTCAGGAAGGCCCTGGTACGGTGGGTGCCCACAGTCAGGGAGCCCCTGGCATGATGGGCGTCTATGGTCAGGAAGGCCCTGGTACGGTGGGTGCCCACAGTCAGGGAGCCCCTGGTATGATGGGCGTCTATGGTCAGGAAGGCCCTGGTACGGTGGGTGCCCACAGTCAGGGAGCCCCTGGCATGATGGGCGTCTATGGTCAGGAAGGCCCTGGTACGGTGGGTGCCCACAGTCAGGGAGCCCCTGGTATGATGGGCGTCTATGGTCAGGAAGGCCCTGGTACGGTGGGTGCCCACAGTCAGGGAGCCCCTGGCATGATGGGCGTCTATGGTCAGGAAGGCCCTGGTACGGTGGGTGCCCACAGTCAGGGAGCCCCTGGTATGATGGGCGTCTATGGTCAGGAAGGCCCTGGTACGGTGGGTGCCCACAGTCAGGGAGCCCCTGGCATGATGGGCGTCTATGGTCAGGAAGGCCCTGGTACGGTGGGTGCCCACAGTCAGGGAGCCCCTGGTATGATGGGCGTCTATGGTCAGGAAGGCCCTGGTACGGTGGGTGCCCACAGTCAGGGAGCCCCTGGCATGATGGGCGTCTATGGTCAGGAAGGCCCTGGTACGGTGGGTGCCCACAGTCAGGGAGCCCCTGGTATGATGGGCGCCCCAGGCCCTGCCTCAGAGAGTTCTCTTTGGATGAAAAGTTGAACTGACACTCCTGAAAAAAGCAAGAACATTCCGGGCTTCCAAAATCCCATAAACAAGGGGGAACGAGCCCAATGCAAACAGATGGGCTGGAGCAGAGTTCGGGGCTCGCAGGAGGAGAGAGGCCCCCTGGGTGGGGCGGTCCAGGATGGCTCAGGGGGAGAAGGGATGGAGGAGCGGGAGGCCGGCCAGGTTCCGAGGGAGGGCAGGGCGGGACTGGCAGCGAGCAAGGGGCCAAGAGGCAAATCACAGGATCATAGACAGGGAGCTGGAAGGCCCGAGGACCCGGGGCTCCTTGTAGGAGGGGAGGATGGAGAGCCAGGGCGGCAGTGTCCACAGGGTCCACAGGTATTCAGGTGCAGGATTTGAACCCAGGGCTTCTTTCTCCAGGTTAAGCACAGAAGGAAGCCGAGCCCCAGGGCGCTCACACGCCAGGGGCTCCCGGAGGGCAGGGCCCGTGGGGACCCTTTGTACCAGGGGCTCCCTGAGGACGCAGGAAGTCTGTGTCTCAGTTCAATCTCCCACTTCCCAAAAAGCCCAGCGTTGGGCCTTGGGAACTCAGACAGGAGCAGTGGAGTCCTCAGTCCTTGCCTTCTCCCAAGAGTACGAGGCACGGACGCATGTCTCCAGTAAAACAGGGTGAGGTCAGGAGGGAGAACTTGGTCTGGGGAGCACAGGCCTCCTGCAGCGGGGAGCACTGGCTGGAGAGGGAGCCCTGTAGGGAAGGGAGGCCAGCTGGTGGGCCGGAGAGAGCCCCGGCCTTGGCTTCCCCTCTGTCAGAGGGGCCGGAGAGGAGACGGCCCAGCAGCCGGTGTCTCTGCCCAGAGAACTCGGAATGGAATTACGATGGGCCGGAGCTGCGGGGAAGCTCTCTGCGGGGCTCTTCTGAGCACGGGGCAGGGGCTCCGGGTGCTACCAGGTCCGGCCTTGTCGTGAGCCCAGAACCTTCCTGAGTCACAGGACTGCAGCCGGGGTCCGGACGTGTCTGCCTGGTCGAGGCTCAGGGCTGGGCTTCCCCGGCTCTGAGGGGCCTCCTTCCTCTGCCCTCCGGGTAGACTGGGTTGGGGAGACCCCCGTGCCAGCCAGGCCTGAGGGAGCTGCCTGAGCTTGTGTCCGGCGGGGACGGCCCTGCCTGCCCACCCAGAGGCTCCCAGAACGAGGCGGGGAGCACGGCCAGGGCGCGTTCCTTGGCAAGGGCCCGGCCGGTGGGGAGGGGGGTGTTTCAGCCTCTTATTTAGACTGGTGCTTTAAAAAACCCCAAACACACAGTGTTCTGTACAACAAGCGGCCACCCCGAGGCTCCCAACACCCTCCTAGGGCTTGGCAAGAGCCCCTGGAGTGCTCCCCCACCCCCGTCCCCTCAAACGTCCCGTCTCCACCCTCTTCAGAGAAGTCTGCTCCCGCCAGCCAGGGCAGGCCTGTCAGGAAAGCCGGGTGTCTGTCTGCCCCACGAGGCCTTCGGGGGCCTCCGTGAGCCCAGGGCAGGAGCAGGGAGCACTGGGGCAAGGGGGAGGAGGGCCTGCATTCCTCCCCTCCCTCTCAGGGGCTCAGGAAGGAGAGGAGCTTCCTGTGCTCACAGCTGGGGGGATGGCCAGTTTGGGGGAAATGACCAGCTGTGAGGGGGATGGCCGGCTCTGGGGCCGTGGGGCAGGGCGTGGCCGCAGCCGGCCCTTCTCTGCAGATCCCACTGGTCGGTGCTCCAGATGTGACCCGGCTTTCCCCCCGAGTCACTAAGAGCGTCCCTGGTGGTCACCTCGGTCTCAGCCCGCTTTAGGGGCTGAAGGACAGAAGGGCATTCGTCCCAGCCAGAGAAGAGGAGAGTCAGGGCTTCGGGAGGCCGGGCCAGCCTGAGGGGGCAGCTTCTGAGAGGGGCTCTGGCTAGGGGGCCCTTTGGGAGGGCGGGCCGAGGGCGGCTGAGGCTGACTCCTTTCCTCCCTGGGGGTTTGTCCCACTGTCCATCCACAAACCAGGCTCAAACCCACCTCTGCTGTTTGCTGCTCATGTGATGTCGGGCCTCAGAGTCCCCAGGTGTAAAGTTAAGGGGTGGGATCGCAGCATCACGTAAAAGAAAGAGTGCTGGGTCAGGGAGCCGGCGGGACCGGGTTCAAGTCCTGCCTCTGAAGCTTATTCCCTGTGTGACTCGGGGTGAAAGCCCCCAGATTTCTCCTCATAAAAATGAGCTGGTTGTTCTCCGTGACCGCCGAGGCCTCTGGGATCTGGGGCCCCAGGATGCCCAGGCTGCAGCCTCTGGGCCCGGGTCTCCGGGCTCCCCTCCGAGAAGACCCAAGGGGCGCCGTCTGCGGGACTCTCCAGAGTTTAGGCTCCAATCAGAGACTTGGGAAGCTACGGCGGCCTGGGAGGCCGGTCAGCACGCCGTAAGGCAGGAGCAAGATCAGCTGGGCCGGAGTCCGGAGCCTCCTGGCAGCCTCTAAAGGGGCAGGGGACGGGGAGAAGGCCTGTTGTGTACTGGAGACTTAGGCCTCCTGACTCCAGTCATGGCCCAGGGACCTCAGGCAACTTGTTCAGGGCCACATCCAGGAGGACTGGGGCGGCCACTTTCCATCTCACGCCCCCTCCCCCTGTGGGAGGGGCCCAGAGGCCAGCTAGTCCAATCCCCCACTTTACAGTTGAGCAAAGTGAAGCTCAGAGAGAAGTGTTTGTACATCTGTAAAATGAGTTGGAGAAACAAATGGCAAACCTTCCTTGTTCTTGCCAAGAAAACCCAACCGGGGTCATGAAGAGTGAGACATAACTGAAAACAATGGCTCAGCAAAAAATGAGACAGAGAAACAGAGACACACAGAGAGACAGAGACAGAAGAGATGGACAGAGACAGAGACAGAGAGACAGAGAGAGACAGAGACAGAGAGACACACAGAGAGACAGAGAGACAGGAAGAGACAGAAGAGATGGACAGAGACCAAGATAGAGACAGAGAGTCAGAGAGAAAGAGAGAGACAGAGACAGAGACAGAGAGACAGAGAGAGACAGAGAGACAGGAAGAGACAGAAGAGATGGACAGAGACAGAGACAGAGAGACAGAGAGAGACAGAGACAGAGAGAGACAGAGACAGAGAGAGACAGAGACAGAGACAGAGAGACAGAGAGAGACAGAGACAGAGAGAGACAGAGACAGAGAGAGACAGAGACAGAGAGAGACAGAGACAGAGACACACAGAGAGACAGAGACAGAAGAGATGGACAGAGAGAGAGACAGAGAGAGACAGAGACAGAGAAAGAGACACAGAGAGACAGAGAGACAGGAAGAGACAGAAGAGATGGACAGAGAGAGAGAGAGAGAGAGAGAGAGAGAGAGAGAGAGAGAGAGAGAGAGAGAGAGAGAACAAGAAAGAAGGAGGAAGAAACAGAGATAAAGTGACGGAAAGAGGGAGAGAAACAGAGACAGAGAGACAGAGAGACAGAGACAGTGAGGGAAGGAGGAGAGGGATGAAGGGAGGGAAAGACAGAGACAGACAGAGGGGGTGTGAGATGGAAAGTCACCCCCCCAGTCCTCCCGGATGTGACCCTGAACAAGTTGCCTGAGGTCCCTGGGCCATGACTGGAAATCAGGAGGCCCGTAGGAGTCTCCAGTACATAACAGAAAGAGGAGAAACAGATACAGAGAGAGAGAGAGAGTGAAGTAAAGAGGAGGAAGAAAGGAAAGGAGAGAGACAGAGAGAGAACAGGAAAGAAAGGGGAGGAAACAGAGAGAAAACAGAGTCAGAAGGAGAAGCAGAGATGGATTGGAAAGGGGGCAAAATTGTAGAGGAAAACAGATCGGGGCGGGACAGGGAGACAGGAAAGAGGAGCTAAGGGACCCTGGGGCTGGTTTACAAAGCGGAGCCTGCTCTCCCAGACCAGACTTGATGCTTCTTTGGACGCGGTTCCGCGCTAAGAGCCGCCGGGAATGGAGGCGGTCATCCCAAGTTGGCTCCGACCACGCGTCTCCCCGGACTTGCTTGTGAGCTGAGTTCAAATTTGGCTGAGGGAGGCTTTGGGAGAGCAAACCGTCCAAGACATGATAAACAAGTGGGAAAGACAAATAGCAAGTATGTGAGGGGAGTGTGAGGGAAGGCTTACGGGCACCCCTGGGCCCTGGGGGGGCTCCCATGTCCCCCCATCGAGGCTCAGCCCCAAGCCCGAGCAGGACTCTCTCTGGAGGCCCATGGGGGACCAGGCCCAGGTGAGAAATCTGAAGGACTCGAATGCAACAGAAAAGGAACTTGACCTTCAACTTGGAAGCCGGCCGAGAGAACATCTGGGGAGAGAAAAGCATCCAAAGCATGAACGTGCTGAAGGGGAGGGAGCCCCGGAGAGCAGGGAGAACTGGAGGAGACTTTGGGCCGGAGAGATCCAGGGGACGGCGGACGGATGTCTGGTGAGCATGGAGGGAGAAGGACGGGGAGTCAGAAGGAGCCCTTCCAAAGGAGGAGCCCCTTAGCTAAGAGCTTCCTTGGCATTCGAGGATCTGATCCTTTCAGCAGAGTCGGATGGGGGGCCGGCTTTTAATTCTGGGCCAGGGAATCCATCAGGGCCCCAGGAAGACATTTCTTCCAGTCCTGACAACGGGCACCGGCTCCGACTCTTCGTCTTAACATTCCCCTCCTCCCTTCCCCATGTTCCCCCCCTCATCCCTCTGATCCCGGCCTGCCGAGCCGCAGTCTGGGACCCCCCCACCTTCAGCCTTCACCATATCCCAGCAGGAGAAAATCAGCTCACCTTGGTGAGGGTTCCCACCGCAAACACGTTAGGTGACATCACATGGAGCTGGCTCTCCTTCCTGCCCCCCAGCTCTTCCCAGACTTCCCCTCACTCAGCTGAGAACCTTCTCCTTATAGAGGCTCTGCCCCATGAGCTTTTCTCCCCGTCCCTCATCTCACCCCCCCCCCCATCCTCGCAGTGGACATCTCCTGAGCCCTCCCCTGCCTCTGAGGCAGAGGAAGCTCTTCTCGTCCCTCCGCTCCTCACCCTCGCCCTTCACACCCAATCTGCTGCCATGACATCCATCTTTCTCTCTGGCCTCCTTCACTTCCACTCCAGGCCATTGAAATAATCGGACAAACAAGTCTTTCCCCATTCCCAGCATCCTTCACTCAGCTGTCCCAATAATCTTCTCCCTCTTCCCTGCAGGCTCAAATATAAATCCTCTTCCAAGCCCTTCGCCAGCCATCTCCGGCCGTCTCACACTCCTCCCCCCCAACCTCTTGGAGCCTGGAATGCTCTCGCTCTCACCTCTGCCTCCCAGCTTCCCTGGCTTTAATTCTCAGCTACAATCCCCCCTTCTCCCAGAAGCCTTTGTCCATCCCTCTTAATGTCGGGCTTTCCTTCTGTTAACTTTGCTGTCAATTATCTTGTTTGTTCCGGTTGTTTAGGAGCTCTCTTTTGCTTTTCTTTGTAGCTTTGTCTCCCCAGCCCAGAGCGTTTGGAAGACCAGAGGTTAAGAACCGTTCCTGATACCTCCTGTTGTGCATGGGCAAAGGGAGCTCCCTATGCTGTTAAACTGAACAGATTTTGCAAAAATCAATAATGCGAAGAAATTAAAAAATAAATAAAATCTATTCTGACCTGTTATTTTTTTTTAAATAAATGTTTTCAATAAACAAAAGATTTCTTTCTCTCCTCCCCTGTCATTGAAAAAAGCAGAAAAATAAGTCCCCTGTTACAAACATGTATGGTCAAACCAAATAAAGTCCTTCTTTGCCTCTGGCCAAAAGCATGTCGCAATCCGAATCCCGAGGTCACCCTGTCTCTGACGCTTTCCACATGAGGAAGCTGAAAAGCCAGAAGGGGAAGTGACCTGTTCAAGATCACAACAGAGGGGAGGGCTTTGCCCAGGACCCTGTGCGCAATGGACCCCCTGGAATGCCAGCGGCAGCTCAGTACCAGGTCCTCTGCCTTAGTCCCGAGCTCTTCTCTCCGGGCTTTCAGAGCCTTCGGTGGTGTCCCTTCCAGCTGGAGTCCTTGACATCAGAAGTCTGGGGGCTCACCCCCTTCAGGAAGTATATTTTGGATCCTCCATCATATTTCCAGGTGGCCCAAGCAGCCATATTGCTCTTGCTCTGTCTTACTGCTTCACTTGTGAATTGAGCAAGACACAATTGCTTTCAGCCTCGGTTTTCACATCTGTAAAATGGGAATAATACAGGACCCCTCTGCAAGGTTTCTTGTCAGAATTAATGGAGATAACACATAGAAAGTGCTTTGCAAACCTTAACGTGCTGTATACATGTTAGCTATTATCACTGTTATTATTCTGATTTTTCATTCTGTCTCAAGCAAAAAAGTAAAAAGCTCTAGGGTGGAAAGGGATCCCAGAGTCCAACCCTCTCCCTTTTACATATTAGGGAAAGTCAGCCGGTGGTGACCCTGGGGGGAATCATCCGATGGGGGCTCATGAATTATGCGAGAGAAACAACTCCCCAGACTCCTCAAGGTTCCCCTAGAACTCTAAGGGGGAAGGTCGTGCTAGTCAGAGTGTGCATTGGAGGAATGAGCCCGGGGAGCGCTCCCAGAGATGGGGAACCCACACCCTGGGAAATTAAATCCTCTAAGGGCACCGGGTAGTTTGTATTGGGTCAGCTTAGAGCACGAAGGATCTGAGCTCAAAACCAGCCTCAGACACGGGGCAAGTCATTTAACCACATTGCCTTAAAAATCATGTCAGAGGCAGGATTTGAATCCAGATCTCTGACTTCAGAACCAGGGCTCTTTCACCATGTCCTGAGCTGTCTCAGTGCACGGTGTATCCCTGTTGCCTGTACTCTAAGCCAGCCCAGACCAGGCAATGGGACCGGAGGAGGCAGGAATCCAGGGACTCTGAGAGAGAGCATTGTGGGAATGGAAGAAAGGTCGTGCAAAAGCTTGGCGGTGGGAGATCAGGAGTCATGTTTCAGAAATAGCCTAGAGTATATGGAGGGGAATAATTTGAAAAAAGCCTGGAAAGATTATCAATGACAGAGGAATTTGTAGTTAATTCCAGAGGCAATGGGGAGGCATGA
Organism: Sminthopsis crassicaudata; assembly: GCF_048593235.1. Classification (NCBI taxonomy): domain Eukaryota; kingdom Metazoa; phylum Chordata; class Mammalia; order Dasyuromorphia; family Dasyuridae; genus Sminthopsis; species Sminthopsis crassicaudata. The sequence continues at coordinate 463,631,683 of NC_133620.1, forward strand.
GAGGTTTGGGGGGAGGGAGAAGAGATTGAGATTTGGAGTTTAGTGAAAATCATTCTAACGTATGGATTGGAGAGGAGAGAGAATGGGGGAAAGGTGTCCTGGTTCGGACCACAAGGAGGTGGGTTTGTGTAGAGAGGAGACACAATCCAGAAATGTGGGGGATAAAAACAGCCAGATTTGGGGGTGAATGGGATGGTGACAGCATGGCTGGACAAAAGGAGATGCCGTGGGCATTTTAAGAGTTTTCAATTTTTTTAAAGAGTTTTCAGCCTGATGGAGGAGGGAGCATTCCTGTTCTCTACAACCCCAGCCTGGTCTTCCAGTCCTTGGGAGGGGATGAGGTGCTAGGAGGACCCTGATTATGGGGCCTTCTTCTCCAGGAAAAACATGGGGGCCTCAGCTTCCCCTCAGCCGCGGGGCCTGGCCTCCTCAGGAGGAGTCCAAGTGCCTCGGAGGAGGCGCCTCCCTTTGGGTGGGTGGGGGTCCTGGCTGGGCCCCACATCCCCTCACAGGAAGCAAGCATCTCCGGGCGGTTCCAATGGGATTGCCAGTTATAGAGTCAGTGCCAAGCAGAGGGAAATGGGCAGATCCCGGCCACTACAGAGCCGTGCCTCTGGGCACCTGCCCAGGTGTCCGGTTCCCAGCCGCCCCGAGGCAAAGCCGGCCATGGGGTCCCAGGCCTGGCCTCCCGCCTCTTCGGAATCCAGAGGACCCAAGGTTCCTGCTAGACATGGCGGACGGCGTCCTGGGGGGCTCTCTGTCTTACAGACCCCTGGCTTCCCGTTTGGTGGAGAAGGCCATGGCGTCCCCATCCATGGGCATTCTATGAATGTAGTGCAGGCCCCCAGACCGTCACTACCATCCTAGCCATCGGCTGGCAGAGGGGAAGGAAGGAAGGTGGGACACAGCCTTTATTATTATTATTTTTTTCATTAAAGCTTTTATTTTCAAAACATCTGCATGGATAATTTTCAACATTAACCCTTGCAAGACCTGGTGTTCCAATTTTCTCCCCCCCCCCCCCAGATGACAAATGATCCAATCTATGTTAAACAGGGTAGAAATCTATGTTAAATGCATACATATTTATACAGTTATCTTCCTATACAAGAAAAATCAACTCAGAAAGGAAAAAAATGAGAAAGAAAAGAAAAAGCAACAAACAACCACAACAAGAGGGGGGATGCCGTGTTGTGCTCCACCCTCAGTCCCCACAGTCCTCCCTCCGGGGGCAGACGCCTCTCTCCCTCACAAGACCCTGGGAACTGGTGTGACTGACAGCCAGTAGCAGAGTGGAAGGCCCTTGAGGGTGGGCAAAGCTGGCTTGATGTCTCTGTGTCCTCAGCACACACGGCAGCCCCTAATTAAGTGTTGTTCAGAGCCTCCTAAACCAAGAACCAGAAAGACCTCAGACAGCAGCTGCCCCAATCCCTTCATTTACAGATTCACAGAGGTCAAGGGGCATGGCCGGCTGGCCAGGGGGTAACCAGGGTTCAGACCCTGTCCCTCAAGCACAAGTCCAGCACTCTGCCCACTAGGCCTCAGCAGCTTTCTCTGAGGTCCCTTCTCCTGCTGGATTGAATTGAATTACCAGCAAAATTGAACCTCTTGAATTTCTCCTCGAATTGAATGGAATCAAATTGAATTGAATTAAATTAAATTAAGGCAAAATCAGCCCTCTTGAATTCATTTCTCCTTGAATTGAATTGAACCAAATTGAATTGAATTGAATTACGGCAAAATTGGCCCTCTTGAATTCATTTCTCTTCAAATTGAATTGAATTAAATTACACAAAATCAGCCCTCTTGAATTCATTTCTCCTTGAATTGAATTGAACCAAATTGAATTGAATTGAATTACGGCAAAATTGGTCCTCTTGAATTCATTTCTCTTCAAATTGAATGGAATCAAATTGAATTGAATTAAATTACACAAAATCAGCCTTCTTGAATTCATTTCTCTTTGAATTGAATGGAATCAAATTGAATTGAATTAAATTAAGGCAAAATCGGCCCTCTTGAATTTATTTCTCCTCGAATTGAATGGATCAAGGTGACCTGGACTTCGTCCTGAGGTGGCCACCTCCCTCACCTTGGATAACTCCACAGGCCTGCTCCCTGCTCTTCTTGGGCCAGGCTCCCTAGCGCCCGGCACACCCGCTGGCCCACACAGGGGCCGTTGGGCAGGACCCACACAATGGCCGGCTGTGTTTAAGGCGGGCCGAGGAAGATGCCAGGCCCCGGTCTGGGTGGAAACGAAGCCAGGCCTGGAACGCCGGGGCTGGCCACAGGCTCAAGGGTGTGGAGGGCTTGGCTGGCTCCTTGGGGGGACCCGGGGGGTAGCTGAGCACCTCGGAGGGTCCCAGGAGGGGACAGAGGCAAAGCCCCGGTGTCCAGGCCGCCGTGGCTCTGTGCGGTGAGGAGGCAGCCGGAGAGCCCACGAGAGAGCGGGCGGCGAGCCTGCCCCGAGCTGGCACGTGGAGGCGCTGAGCTGTGCTGGCGGCCGACGGGCTGCAGGCCACGGATCTTGTTTTCCATCTTGGCCCGAGAATAAGTTGGTCTGAGGCGGCAGCCTCCACCCGGCACTCCCACGCTCACACACCGGCTCTCTAGAACACTTGTCAGTCAAACCCAGAATCAGGGGGACCAGGACGTTCATTACAAGGGGAGGGAAGGCTATTTCCAATGCCCAGGACACCGAGGGAAAGGGGCCTGGCAGAGCTCTTGGCCCTAGATGAGGGGATCTTGTGATTCATGTGAAGCTGGGAAGACTTCCCATCCAACAAGTTCTTCCCCACTGGTTTGTCTGTCACAGTGCCTGAAATTCTACCATTATAACTCATCTGGGGACTTGGATATTGTCTCCAGAAGGCTCCTGTTAGAAATGGTTACCTGGTAGGAGCAGCTGGGTGGCACAGCAGATAGAGCACCAGCCCTGAAGTCCGGAGGAGCTGAGTTCAAATCTGATCTCAGATACTTAACACTTCCTCGCTGTGTGACCCCCAATTGCCTCAGGGAAAAACAAAACAAAACAAAAATCTGTGACCTGGTAAGAATAATGCTGAAGGGAATGCCATGGGTGTGGCTTCCTCATGCCAAGGGATCCTTGTCCAGTCTTTGTTTTCCAGATTTGCCTCTTCACTGAATCCCAGACCAAAGCACCAAGATTCTCCAGGTTAGGATTCTAAATAGAGATTCAGAGGGCATTTAATCCAACTCTCCCATTTTACAGATGAAACTGGGGCCTAGGGAAGTATCTTGCCCAAAGTCACAAAGGGAATGAGTATCAGGGTCAGGATTTGAACCCAGGTCCTCCTAGATGGGGTCTACCCTGCTCAGGGTCCAAGATGTTCTCCTTCATCTCTTCCCTCTTTCCTTTTCTTCCTCCTTCCTCATTCTTAACCTTCTTCCTCCTCTCCCTCTCTCTTCCTTTTCTCCCTGCTTTCTCCCTTCTCCTTCTCTCTCCATTCTCTCTTTCTCCCCTTCTTCCTTTTCTCTTTTCTTTTTTCCTGCTTTTTCTTCCTTTCTTCTGGTACAGGGCTGCCCCAATCTCTTTGTGGACAGAGAACTGTCCCCACTCTGATCCTGTCTTCCATTCCACTGCAGCCCCCCCTCTACTGCTTCCTCCCCGATGCCTCAGCCCCGAATCTCCTCGACTCAACCCCGCTTTCCCCTAATCTTTCCCCATCTCTAGAAGCTCTCTTCCCTTTCACAGCCAAACTCTCAGGAACAAACCCACTTTCATTTGTTGCCCCTTTCTCTCATTTTCTTCTCAGCCTCCGGAAGTCGAGCCTCCAACCTCATCCTCCCCTGGCACTCCCGTTCTCCAGTGTCCTGGAGACCGTCTCTTCAATGGCTTCTTCTTAGTCCCATCCTCTGGACTTCCCTGTGGTTCACCATCCATTTGCAGACGTTCCCTGTCCACAAGCTTTCATGGTTCTCTTCTTGGCGACCTTTCTCTGCTTGTTTATCATCCTTGTCCGGTGCCACTTCCAGCCGTACTGCCTTGAATCTTGCCATTGGACCCAGGTGGCTCTGGAGGAGTGAGGCTCTGGACCTTGCCCAGCCCTCCCTCACCGGCATCCCCTTCCTCGTGAACAAAGGTGAGTGACAACAGCAACCACCCGTGTCCCACTCTCTGGCCCTCTGCTCTTTTCTAATTTTTCTCTCCACGATCTTATTGACTCCTATGGGTCCATTGACCATCTCTCTGTCACTTCTTCCTTCTCAGCCCCAGGCTCTGTGTTGGGCCCCACTCATGGAGCTCCCGTTGGGACTTCCAGTGGATGGTCCATCAGCACCTCAAATTCAATATGTCCAGAACAGAAGCCATTATCTTCCCCATCCCAACCTCCCTGCTTTTCTGGACCTTCCCATCACAGGGGAGCTCCACTACCCTACAGACCCCCAGCTTCACAACATGAACGTCATCCTCTACTCACATTTCTTATGCCAAATCTCGTTGTTTCTACCCCAACATGACTCACATACACCCTCTTCTCTCTCCTTACACAGTTCCTGAACTTGCCTAGATTACCACAATATCTTGTTAGCTGCCTCCCAGCCTCCCAGCCTCCCAGCCTCCCTGCCTCCACCAATCCTCCACATTTCTGCTAAAGTGATTTTCCTCAAGTTCAGGTATCATGATGTCACTCCCCAACTCAATAATTTCCATTGGCTCCCTCTTGGTTCTAAGATCCAATATTAACTCTTTTTTTTGGCATTTTGAACCCTCCTCAGCCTCACCTTTTTCTACCTTTCCAGTCTTTGAACGCATTCTTCGTCTCCATGCTACGGCCCAGTCATTGTGGAACAAATGTTGTAACTCCCAGAATTCAATCTCCCAGCTCCACACCCTTGTCCCCGCCGCCCCCCACTCCCGGAATGCTCCCCCCTTTTTTTTTACCTCCCCCACCCCATGTCTTTTGACATCTCTGGTTTCCTTCAGGACTCAGCACGAACGCCAGCTTCTGGGAGAGTCTTCCTTGATCCCTCTGAGCTGTAGGAACCCTCCCCTCCACAGCTCCGTGTGGGGCTTCTATATGGGAGACCTGGTTCCCTTCTGTCTTGTACCCTCAGCCCTTGGCGCAGGGCCCAGCATAGAGCAGGCCCGAACACATGTTGATTGATTGATTGGTTGATTGATCGTTCTCTCTGCAAGGAGCCCAGTATAAAGCCTGGTGCGAGAGTTTGCTTAATTGATACCAGCTGGGGCATCAGAGGAGTATGGCTGGCCCCAGCTCAAATGGAAGTGTTGCTGAAGTTTGTTCTTTGTTCTCTCTGCCCCACCGCCATCCCTTCTCCTTCCTTGGCCTGATGAGAGCAGCTTATAATCTGGGACATCAGGCCACAGTGGACAAAGAATCGAACTGAAGCCAGGAGGACATGGGTTCAAGTCTCACCTCTGACTCATACTGTGTGACTGTGGGCAAATCATTTAACATCCAGACAACTCCCTAAGACTATAATCTCAGAGAGGGTACTAATCTGCACTCCTAAAGGGCATTTCCTCCTTTAGGAGCCCCTTGGGCTCACGAAATCACAAGATCTGCCTCTAAAATTAGTTGTGGAGGTGAGATCTGAACCCAGATCCCAAATCCAGTGTTCTTTGTTCTGTGTTAATACCCTTCATTCTTAACCCTTGGACAGATCAGCCAAATCTGTCTGAAGTGAAGAAATGGTTTTTGGTGTTTTTTTTTTTTCTCTAAGGCAATTGGGGTTAAGTGACTTGCCCAGGATCACACAGTCAGGAAGTATTAAGTGTCTGAGGTCACATTTGAACTCAGGTCCTCCTGACTTCAGCACTGATGCTCTACCCACTGCTCCATCTAGCGGCCCCTAATGTTTTTCCCTCTGTAAAATTTGCTGTCCATGGTAACTCATAGCCAGACTCTTCCCTGGTCTGAGACTTTAACCTGCTCCTCTTTCCTCTACCCCATCATTACCCATTCGGTCCCCCATTAGAAGTGCTGACTGAGAATTCTAGCTGGGACAAGTGCTTTGGGCAGATGAAAGAAGAAGTGGACTGAAACGACTGCATCTGATTGAGTTAGAAGCTGGCTCCCTCCTCCAAGGACTCTGGGCTCACACCAACAAGGTTCCATCTTCAAGACTCCTTCCCGCAAGGATTAGTCGATTTTTCTGCCTCATGCTCCTCCCCTAGAAACTTTCAGCAAACTCATCTGAAATAAAGGCTAGGTATGGTTGTCTAGAGTTCCCCCAAAGTGGGTAACTGGGTCCCTATTCCAACCCAGGGACTTCATGGACAACAAATGTATTGGGGAGGAAACAACCATTATCCCAACCATCAAAGAAAATGTATAAAAGCAAAGTATTCTCAGGATTCCAAGAACAAATACAGAAATATTCAACACTTAAATGGCATCAAGTTCCCAGAAGATAGAGACCCTTATGGGACGATTAAACAAACACTTCCCATTTACAGAGGGCAGGTGCCGTCCTAGCAACTCACAAGACTTCTGAGCAATCCTCAGTTACGGCAGGCAAGCTTGGAAGGTTCAGCTCTCCTTTCCTTCCTTCTCCCCTCCCCCAGCAACATGGATTGAGCTCTTGGGTTTCCAAGTTGAGACACATGGCTTTCAAACTTAAGAAGTGAGTCCCCCCTGAGTGGATGCCCAGCGGTTGGGGAATGGGCTCAATAAGTATTGGTATTTGAATGTATTCGCTAAGAAAAGATGAGCAGGCTGATTTCAGAAAAGCCTGGAGAGACTTACATGAACTGATGCTGAGTGAAATGAGCAGAACCAGGAGATCACTACACAGTAACAAGATTATGTGATGATCAACCGTGATGGACTTGGCTCTTCTCAACTATGAGATGATTCAAGGCAATTTCAATAGACTTGTGATGGAGAGAGCCATCTGCATCTAGAGAGAGAACTATGGAAACTGAATGTGGATCAAAACAGAGTATTTTCACCTTTTTTTTGTTGTTGTTTGTTCGTTTTGTCATGATTTTTTCCCTTTTGACCTGATTTTTTGCATGACTTGACAAATATGGAGATATGTTTAGAAGAACTGCAAAAAAAAAAAAAAAAGTGAGTTCTCTTTCACTCAAAGTATTCAGAGGCAGGATGAGCATGTGTCAGACATGGCATGGAGGGATTCTTGTTTAGACATGGGTTGGACTGATTGGCTTCTGAGATCCTTTCTAACTCTGAGATTTGGTGACTCTGCAATTCTGTGAATGATTTCCCAAGTTCATGTATTATTTTTATTATTATTAAAGCTTTTTATTTACAAAGCATATGCATGGGCAATTTTTCCAACGTTGACCCTTGCATAACCTTTTGTTGCAAATTTTCCCCTTCTTCCCCCCAAACCTCCATCTGGCAGATAGTCCAATACATGTTAAATATATTGAAATCATGTATTATTTTTGAATGGAAACTCTTGGAGTCAGAGAATGAGAGCGAGCTCTCTTTACAAGGAGCCTAGGACAGAGTCTCATTTTAGAGCTCTTGTGCTTTTTGTTGCTGGGACGCAGTTTAAAAAAATAATAGGTAATAATAATAGCTAGAATTTATATAGAACTTTACAAATATTATCTCATTTTATCCTTATAACAACCTGAGAGATGGGTGATATTATTATCTCCATTTTACAAATGGAGAAACCAAGGTTGGGAATGGTAAAAGTTGCTGAAGATCACGGGACAATTTAAACTTGAATTTAAAAAAGGACCAGCCCTCTAATTCACTCCGTCATTTATGTACCTTGGATAAATGGGGGAATTCTTACTTATTATTATAGTCATCCTTTAGAGGCCAGACACTAATTTCTGGGGACAGTGTTTGACTGACATTGGTCTCAGTTGGGTTCAGTAATGCTCCCCCCCTCTTTCTCACAGTCTCTCTCTTTCTTCGCCCTTCCCTCTGCCATGAAAATGTGTCTTTATCAGGAAAGGAGTTGTCTTTGGGGAAGTTTGTGGATGAACTCTGTCTCTGGTTGAATTACTCTGAGTTTTGTGGTCATGGGAACAAAGCCTTTCACCACTTGGTATTTCCTCATTTCCCTCTTGGTTGAGAAGGGAGACAGTGGTTGGACAGCCAGCGATTAGCAATGTGGCCTGGACTACCCAAAGCTGGCGTGCAAATCAGGAGCCTTCCTCATTGGCTGAGAGTGAGTTTAGGAGAGTAGAATCAACTGATTTCGGTCCAAAACCCCAAAGAGTGAATCCCCTGTTGGGGAGGGGTGATGAAAGGCTCAACTACAGAGAATGACAAAAGAATGAATAAAAAGAAATTCAAGAAGGGATACAAAGAAATAAGGCTGTTTTTATTACTATCTTTTAAATTTTAATATATGCTTTTAAAAAAACATGGAGAAAAAGCCAAGATGGTGGATTAGAAGCAGCCACCCAGCAGAAATCTCCCTGCATTCCCTTCCAAACAACTTTAAGATAAACTCAAATCAGATTTGGAGCAGCAGAGCTAACAAAAATCTATGTACCAAAAGGTCATGATTGCATTTAGAATCCTCCGTTTTTGCTCTTCAAAGATTGAAATAAGGACTAGTGATTAAATTCATAATTTTTAAAAACACTTTTAAGGAAGATGCGACTCTCTTTGGGGACCAGGAGGGAGTTGGGTAAGTCCATAGTGGGGGCCAGGAGAGACCATGAGCCAAGCCAGACCTGGGGAAACGAGCTCCAGACGAGAGCTCGGGGACCCAGCAACAGGGCAGCTCATTTGATGCCCAATGGTCTTTACCACACCGTGGTGGGTCATTGATTCTGAATTGATGTGTTCCTTTTTCCCTTGTGTGTAAATACTGGGAGATTTCATCATGTGGCCTGGGCTGAGCAGTGAAGCCTACTGCCTGAGTGACTTTGGGACAGTCACTTAAGCTCCTAATGAGTGATATCCTGTATCTGGAGCCAGAAGGGGACTCAGAATCCATTGAGTCCAACCCCATTGAGAGAGAGAGAGGGAGAGAGAGAGGGAGGAAGAGAGAGAGAGAGAGAGAGAGAGAGAGAGAGAGAGAGAGAGAGAGAGAGAGAGAGAGAGAGAGAGAGAGAGAGAGAGAGAGAGAGAGAGAGAGAGAGAGAGAGAGAGAGAGAGAGAGAGAGAGAGAGAGAGAGAGAGAGAGAGAGAGAGAGAGAGAGAGGGAGGAGAAGAGAGAGAGAGAGGAGAGAGAGAGAGAGAGAGAGAGAGAGAGAGAGAGAGAGAGAGAGAGAGAGAGAGGAGAGAGACAGAGACAGAGAGAGATAGGGACAAAGGAGGAGAGAGATAGAGAGAGACAGAGAGAGAGAGAAAGAAAGAGAGAGAGACCAAGAGAGAGACAGAGAGAGAAGGGGGAGGGAAAGAAGAAGAGAGAGAAAGGGAGGGAAGGAGGAAGGGAGAGAGAGAGAGAGGAGGAGGAGAGAGATAGAGAAAGGGAAAGGAGATTAATTAACTAGTCTCAGCTTATACCAAAAGCAAATTTTAAACCTAAGTCTCTAATTCTAGAGTTGGTGTTTTTCCCTCTGTACTGTGATTAGGGTGGCTGGGTGGTACAATGGCTAGAGCATGAGCCCAGGAAGCAAAGGGACCTGAGTTCAAATATGGTCTGAGATACTAGCTGTGTGAGTCTGGCTAACTCACTGTTTGCCTCAGCTTTTTCATCTGTAAAATGAGCTGGAAAAGGAAATGGAAAACCCCAAATGGGGTCCCAAAGAACCACACTTGACTGAAATAATTCCTTCCAGGCCTCAGTAGTTTTCATCTACAAAGTAAAGGGGCTGGATCCAGGGCCTCCAAAGTATTTTCTGGCTCATTAAGGGCATATATGTGGAGGCTGGAGTTGGCTAGGAGAAAGGCCACTTCTTATAAAAGGGCAGAGGAAAGATAAGGAAGGGGGAGAAAGAAGGACAAGAGAGAAAGGGAAGAGAAAAGAAAGAAAGGGAGAGTAGGAAGGAGGTAAAAGAAAGGAGGGAAAAGAGGGAGACAAAGAAGGAGGGAAGGAAGATAGAGAGGGGGAAGGCATGAAAGAATCCATCTGCTTGTATGGTCTGCAAAGGGTCTCTGCTCTCATTATCTCATCTGGAGCTCCCAGCAGCCCTGTGGAGTAGACAGTCTGTAACTGCAGACAAGGCATTGAATTCCAGCTCCCACAGCCAACACTGGGTGCCATGTCTACTCTCCAGGCTCATCTCTCTCCATTCCAGGCTCTCTGCTCCAGCCAGACCGGCCTCCCCACCCACTGACCTGGCACACGCCATCCTCATCCCACTTCGAAGCTTTCCTGTGCCTGCTTTCTTGGTGGAAAGGCTCCCAGCGCTTCCTCGCCCGCCCCGCTTCCCAACCCTTTTCTCACAGTCTGCATCCGAATCCTGCTCATCCTTTAGGGTCTGGCCCAAGTCCGTCCAGTGCCTTTATGAGTGGAGTGGACCGGCAAAGCAACCAATCAATTAATTGATCAACAAGCCTTCATTAAGCACCGGTTCCATTCCAGACGCAAAGACTGAACCAATCCCCACCTGGAGGAGTTTGCATTCTAGTAGTGCTGAGGGGGCTCGGATCACTCCCCTGCTGGGGAATGGAGGATCCTGCACATGCACAGGACGTGGAGCTGGGGCTGAAAGGGACCGCGCAGGGGTTCGGTGATTAGGAAGGGTAGGGGCCCAGCGCTCGACAGAGAGACTCAGCATCGGGAGTGAAGGCTGGAACTGAAAACAGGGATTCCGTGCCAGGAATGTGTCAGGGAGAAGGCTCAGGATCTCCAGGTGGAGGGGGGCACTCGGTGCTTGGAATGAGGTCTTAATGCCAGGGAAGAAGACAATGTCAGAAACCGGAGAGCCATGCTGGGGGTAGAGCTTAGGGCGGTCTCGGTGCTGGGGATGGTGATGAAAATGGGGCTAGAAATCCCTAGACTCGAGCCTTTGAACTTAAACTGAGTCTTGCCATCTCTTAGGACCTTAGGAAAACCAACTGTCTTGAGGTGCTGGTTAGTGCCTTCCTTGTCCTGCCCCACAGGGCAGGAGTTGGCATCTGTGTCAAAAAGAATTTGATCGTGGAGCTTTGGGGCCACCAAGACTTCCAAAGGGCACTCACCAGGTGCTCTCCTCAGGGCCCCACAGGCCGTACCTGGAAATTATCTAAACAGTGTTCCAGAAACGGCCGCTTCCTCCATGGGTTCGATCAGAGGAGAGCCAGCAGCTTCCACACATCCACACACAACCTTCCAACGGCTCCAGCGACTTTCCATCCAAGTGCTAGGATCACCTTCTCTCCCCAGTACGAAATATCCCGATTCCCAAACTGCATCACAGAATCTACCGTGGATCACTGCTTCTATTCAGTGCTTCTGTTCTCGTGTATCCTTAGTATGTGGTCAATTTGCCCATAACCATCATCACCATTGCTAAGATCATCATCACACTCAACATCATCTTCATCACCTTTGCTATAGACACATCACCTTCACCACCACCACCATCATCATCGTCACCATTGTCACAGACACCATCACACTTGACGCCACTAGCATCAGCACCATTGCTATAGGAACATCACCTTCATCATCATCATCATCATCATCATCATCATCATCATCATCATCATCATTATCATCATTACCATTGCCAGCACACTTGGCACCACTAGCATCAGCACCATTGCTATAGGAACATCACCTTCATCATCATCATCATCATCATCATCATCATCATCATCATCATCATCATCACCATTGCCAGCACACTTGACACACTAGCACCAGCACCATTACTTTTATCACTGAGGCTACAGGAGCTACCCCTTCCCTCCTCCCCCACAGTATTTCTCTTCTTCCTTCTTTTCTTTCTCCCCCTCACCCCAACCGTCTTCAGTCCCATTATGAAATGCAAAAACGGTTCATTGTGGCAATGATGAGGATGATGTATCCCTAGCAACGGTGACGATACCTGAGTTCATGATGCTCCCCCAGAGGGTGAGCTGTGAGGTGCGTATGTGTTTACGAATTCGGAGACGGTTCTTTGCCACTGTGGAAGCCGCACCTGCAGAGTTCACCCCTGGCGGCCCTGTGAAGATGGAAAGCCTTTGGGTAACGGAAGGGCTCTGTCTGTATGGAAGGCGCTGAGTGGCCAGCGGCAGGAGGGCTCCTCACCCTGTGACACGGCGGCCCTTTTGTCCCAGTGAGCGAGTGGTGGGAAGGCCACAATCAGCAGGAGAGAGGAGCCACACTGACAAAATCACTGATTCATGAAGTACTGAGGAAAGTGGAATCAGTTCTTGTAAAACGAGGGCGTGGTCTTGTATCCCAGACCAAAGGGGAGGCTCCTACGTGGAAATCAACGCAGAGAAGGTTTGGGGGTGGGGGGTTTGTTTAGTCGACCTCCAAAGTGTTTGTCCCCAGGGACCGCGTGGCGAGGGGTCTTTGCAATCGCTGCTTCTGCCGAGGTACTGAAGGGTGGAGGGAGGGTCAGCAGTAGGAAGGAGGTGACCAAGTGGATGATGGCAAACTTCATCACTAATCTGTTCCAAGTCAGTCTTCCCAGGACCCAGGCGTCTGCGGGAAAAAACCCTACTAATAAATCCTTCCCTCTCCCTCTATTGTTGGGGTTAATGTGTAAAAGATTCCATTGACCCACCATGACCAATGTTCTCTGTCTTTTCCATTACCCGATGGGCCTCCTGCCACCCGCAGACCTCCTCGCCTCCATCCTTCTGCTGGCCGGCTCAACAGCAGTCATGGATGGGTGGGACGGGAGGCCGAGGCTCTAGCCTCAGGGAGACGCTGCTTCCCTGTGGTTTGGACCTTGCCAGGTGTCAGGTCCAATTTCCTGAACTTCTGAGCTGGGGGAACAAAACAGTCCATCTCTCCACACCCAGTTGGGTCTCTTAGGGTGTGCTCCCTTGACAGGAGTCCAGGCCCGGAAAGTTTGCCTTGGGAGCCCCTCAAAGAGGCATATCATGGGGCAGAATTTTCAGAGCTCGTTCACCTAGCCCATCCCTCTGCCTCCTCTAGGGCCATCTACCAAAGAGAACAGAACTTATTTTGAAACGGAGCCGAATGCCATCCCTCGCTGCCATGCAACAAGAAGGTGGCACGGGGCCTGGAGAGGCCGAGGGGCTGGAGGTCTCAATGTTGGCTGTGCCCCAGACTCTCTGTGCGAAACTGGGCAAGTGGCGCTTCTCTGGACCATAGAGCGAAAGAAGATCACAGGACTTAGAGCGGGAAGGACGGTTTCCTGGTCTGTCAAAGGAAGGGGCTGAACTAGATCATCTCTAAAATCGCCTCCAAATCCAGCTAACTGAGATGACTGAGAAATACTTCCCTGAAGCTGACCTAACTCTCTCATGTCACGCTTTGAGCTCATTTCTTTTCCTTTGGAGAAGGACGGCAGCTGGAAGAAACGCCCTCCCTAGACAGCAAGACAATTCTCCAGACTCCCCACTCCCACCCATGTCTGTCCTTCCCTTCTGCCAGGATAAGCAAGTTCTGCTCTCTGTAGCCTTTGGCCAGGGCTGCCCATCCCAGTTCCTTTCATCATCTCCATGGCTCCCTTCCTCCCAGACCCCAGCCAGATCTCCACGAGCCCCTTTTGGGGGGGAGTCCTGGAGTGGACACCTTCGGGGAGGTTCCGTGCTTGGGATGGATGTGATGGAAAGGCTCCTTCATGCTTCCCGTGGGAAAAGTTCTCAGCCCAGACCAATCCCTACACCACCAATGGAGGACGGGCTTCCCGTCAGCACAGTCGGTCGGGGTCTCAGCTCTCAGCAAACAGGATGTTCAGGACCCTGAGTCTTTCTGTTTCCTCATGTCTCCCTAATCCTCCTGTGAGGGATGGAAAGGTCTGTCACGCCCCCTTGGGCGCTCTTGCCCCAAACTCTGTTCTGAGGCAAGTCTGTAGCCTAAGTCCCTTTCACCTTGGTGTGTATAAGGGTGAACTTGCTGAACTCACAGAGCCTTGGAGAAGAAGAGAGATAAGGAGAGAGACACTCACAGAGACAAAATGGCTGAGATACACACAGAGATATACCCATCTGGAGACACAGTGAAGAGCAAGGACTCGTGCGTGTGTGCGTGTGTGTGTGTGTGTGTGTGTGTGTGTGTGTGTGTGTGTGTATCTTTCTGTCTCTGTTTCTGTAAATCTTTCTCTGTCTCTGTCTCTTTGTCTTTCTCCTTTCTCTCTCTCTCTTCTTTCTCTTTCTCTCTCTCTGTCTGTCTCTGTTTCTCTGTCTCTGTCTCTCTTTCTCTCTCTCCCTCTCTCTCTCTCTGTCTCTGTCTCTCTCTCTCTCTCTGTCTCTCTCTGTGTCTGTCTCTGTCTCTCTCTCTGTGTCTCTGTCTCTCTCTCCATGTCTCTTTCTGTGTCTCTGTGTCTCTGTGTCTCTGTCTCTCTCTCTCTCTCTCTCTCTCTCTCTCTCTCTCTCTCTCTCTCTCTCTCTGTCTGTCTCTGTTTCTCTGTCTCTGTCTCTGTCTCTCTCTCTTCTCTCTCTTTCTCTCTCTCTGTCTCTCTCTGTGTCTCTGTCTCTGTCTCTGTCTCTCTCTCTTCTCTTTCTGTCTCTCTGTCTGTCTCTGTTTCTCTGTCTCTGTCTCTCTCTGTGAGTCTTCATCTCTACTTTCTCTCTTTGTTTCTATCTCTCTATCTCTGTCTCTGTTTCTGTCTCTTTGTCTCTCTCCCTTGCTTCTCCACCACAATAGTAATTCAAAGGCTACAACAAAAGACAGACAACGTTCTCCATCATATCCCATGATATAGCAGAAAAAGCAATTGGCCGGATCAGGACCTGGGCTCGAAGCCCGGCTGTTAAGTACTTGCTGTGTGACATTTCACAGATCTCTGAGCCTTTAGCTGCTCATCTCCAGGATGAAGTGACATCTTAGGCTCCTTCTGGCTCGCTCTTCTCCCCGTGGGTAACCCACATTCCATGGTTCCCCCCACTAAACCCACTCCTAACTGAACACATGGTCTGTGCCAGTTGCCCCAAGAGCAGGCCTTCCCACAAGCACAAAGTTATATTCCGTGCACAGCTAGTGAGTGTCAGAGCTACGATTCAAATCCAGACTTCCTGACTCTGAATCCAACGCTCCCCCTCTCTGGAATACAGCCTCTCCTTTGCAAATCCTAAGAATGTGTTATTGTTAGGAGTAGTGATATTACTTCTGTGGCTCTCTCCATGGATGACCCTGAGCATCAGGGTCTAGCTTTCTAACCTTAAAAAAGGACACGGGGCAAGATAGCCTGTGAGGCCTTTTCCAGTATTAAATGAGAGGGAAAAAAAGTTAAAAAATGAATCTAATTGTTATTAATGAGAAGTAATGGAAAAATGTTTGGTCTCCAGATCAGGAAGTTCCAGGTTCAAGACCCACTTCTGATACATACTGACTATTTGAGGATGGACAAATCGATGAACTGCTCAAGGCCCTCGGCAACTTTCCAAGACGATGACTAGTAGAAGTCATGTCCTTTTCAAGTAAAGGGAGTTTCTTCACCTTAATTTCCATATAGTAACAAAATCAGGGGTGCAGACCTTCATATACATAGATCTAAATAATTATTACCTACCTCACAGAGTTGTAAGGAAAATATTTTGAAATCTTATAATACTATGTAAGTGGGAGCTGTGAATGTCGACATTTCCAAACTCTGTCCTTGGCCCAATTCTCTTTTCTCTCCATACTTTCTCCTTTGGTGATCTCATTCCCTCCCATTGCTTCAGCCATGCTAATGACTCCTCAGCTTGCATCTCCAGCCCCGATTTATCTTCCAGGCTCCAGACTCAACCATCCAAGTGCTTGCTGGATATCTCTACCTGGATGTCTTGCCAATACCTCAAATGCAATATGTCAAAAACTGAATTCGTCCCCTCCCAAATCTTACTCCTTTCTCCCAAATTCCCTATTTTTCAGTCCCCCCAGCACAAAATGTTAGATTCTCAAATAGCTTTCCCCTCCTGCTTCCCAGACAAAAACTATTTCAAAAAAGGTCTCTGCACACGCTCTGAAGAAGAGCTAGGAGAATGCATCTACCTCCCTCCTTTGAGGAAGTGCTGACCTATGGGCATGGATCACTGCATTGACTGTTTTGCTTGATTAGTGTGCTTAATTTTGTTGACCTGTTCCAGGTCACTCTGGAGGAGAAAGTGAGGCAGGTGACCTTGCCCAGCCTCCCTCACTTAAATCCAATTCATTTGCTAGTCACAGCAACACCTCCCTGATGTCATGGTCTTCCTCAAGAACAAAGGACAAACGGTAACATTTGTGAATAAAGCTGCCCCACTGGGGACTCAACCGAATTGCCCAACTGGGCAAAACAACCCTTCTATGGTTCACTATCTCTGAAAGTCTGTCGAAGTTCATGTTCATTGTTTCCATGATGGTATCTAGCCATCTGATCCTCTGCCATCCCCTTTTCCTTTTATCTTCCATTTTTCTCAACACCAGGGTCTTTTCCAATGCGTTCCCCCTTTCTTGTTACATGGCCAAAGTATTAGTGTTCAAGTTCAGTATTTTACCTTCCAGTGAACAGTCTGAATTAATTTCTTTAAATATTGATTGATTTGATCTCTTTGCTGTCCAAAGGACTTTCAAAAGTTTCCCCCAGCACCACAATTCAAAAATGTTGATTGTGCTGCTTTTGGTTTTCCTCATAGTCCAACTCTCCCAGCCACACATTATTACTGGGAAAACACAGCCTTGACCGGACAGACCCTTGTCAGCAAGGTGATGTCTACTTTTTAGTACGCTGCCCAGATTTGTCATCCCGCTTCTTTTCTTCTAAGGAGCATCTTATAATTTCATGCCTGTAGTTGATGGTTGCAGTGATCTTTGAGCTCAGGAATATAAAATCTGACACTAAAGTTTCTTCTCTCTCTGTCTTCCAGGAAGTGATGGGACAAATTGCTAAGATTTAAAATTTTTTAAATGTTAAGCTTTAAGGCAGATTTTATACTCTCTTCTTTCACCCTCATTAAGAGGTTTCTTAATTTCTCTTCACTTTCTGTCACCAGAGTGACATCATCTGCACATCTGAGATGGTTGATATTTCTCCCAACAACCTTAATTCTGGCTTCTGTGTCACCCATTCTGGCATTTGGCATGATGTATTCTGCATATAAGTTAAATAAGATGACAAATATAAAACCTTGTACTACTTTTCCAATCTTAAATTAAGGAGTTATTCTATTTTTAGTTCCAACCATTGTTTTTTGGCCTGCATATTCAGTAAATAATCAGTAAATATGTAATCAGTAATATTCAGTAAATATGATCTGGTACTCCCATTTTTTGAGGTCTTGTCACATTTTGTTATGATCCACATAGTCAAAGGCTTTGGTATAGTCAACAAAGCAAAAGTATGTTTTTCTGGAAGTCTTTCATAATCCATAATCCCGTGAACGTTGGCAATTTGGTCTCTAGTTCCTCTGCCTCTTCTAAAGCCGTCCCGCTCTTCTGCTAATTCTTGGTTCACTTACTGCTAAACCTAACTTGAAGAACCTTAATCATAAGCTTGGTGGCAGGTGAAATGAGCACAAATTGTTTGGTAATTTGAACATTCCTTGTCATTGTCTTTATATTGGGATGCAAACCGATCTTTTCTAAGCTAGTGGCCACTGCTGAGTTTTCTAAATTTGCTGGCGTATGGAGTCTAGCACTTTAAGAGTTTTAGGGTTTTAAATAGCTCAGATGGGAATTTTGTCATCTCTACCAGCCTCATTGTTAGCAAGGCTCACTTGACTTCATTCTCCAGGATGTCTGATTCTAGATAAGTAGCCACATCATTGTGTTTATCAGTGATGTTAAGCTCTTTCTTGGAGAGTTCTTTTGTGTATTCTTGATACCCCTTCTTAATCTCTTCTGCTTTTGTTAAGCTTTTTTTTTTAAGGTTTTTTTTGTTAAGGTTTTTTTATCTTGCTCAACTTTGCATCAAGCATTCCCTTCATACTTTAATTTCCTTGAAGATATCTCTTTTCTTTCCCATTTTATTGTTCTCTTCAATGCTCATTTAAGAAAACCTTATCTCTTCTTGCTATGCTCTGGAATTCTTCCTTCAGCTGAATAGATCTTTCCCATTCTCTTTAACTTTACCTTTCCTTCTTTCCTCAGTCATTTATAAAACCTTGTCAGACAACCACTCTGCTTTTCTGCTCTTTTTCCCCCCCTTTCTAATAGTGTTTGTTGCTGCTGACTATTCAATATTGCAAACCTCTGTCCATAGTTCTTCAGGCAGTCTATCTACCAGAGCTAATTCCTCAAAGCTATTTTATTGCCTCACCTTCATATTTATAAGGAATTATTTAGATCATACCTATAGGTTAGATAGCTTCCTCTATTTTCTTCAGGATAAGTTTGAATTTTGCAATGAGAAGCCCATGATCTGAACCACAGTCAGCTTCAGATCTTGTTTTAATTTTTAAATTTAATTCAGGACTTGTTTAATTTATTAGAGTTCATTTTTGACTGCAAAGTATATAGTGAATTCAGTTTCTAGATTGAAAATCTGGTAATGTCCATGTGTATGAGTTGTTTAAAAATTTTTGCTATGCTTAGTGACTTATCCTGACAAAACTCTTATTAGTCTCTGCCCGGCTTCATTTTTTACTCCAAGGTTGAACTTTCCTGTTATTCCAATTCTCTTTTGATTTTCTACTTTAGCATACAATCCCTTATGATGAATGTGACATCTGTGTATGGGTGTGTTATTTCTAGAAAATATTGTAGATCTTCATAGAATTGATCAGTGTGGGTCTCTTTAGCATCAGTGTTTGGAGTATAGGCTTGTATTACTGTAGTATTGAATAGTTTGCCTTGAATTCAAATACTATTCAGACATTGTTGAGAGTTTACCCAAGTATTGTTCTCCTCACCCTTTTTGTTGACTATGAAGGTTACTCCATCTCTTCTTCCTTTTTTTTTTTTTTTCCTGAGGCCAGGCTTAAGTGACTTGCCCAGGGTCACACAGCTAGGAGGTGTTAAGTGTCTGAGACTAGATTTGAACTCGGGTCCTCCTGAATTCAAGGCTGGTGCTCTATCCACTGCGCCACCTAGCTGCCCCTACTCCATCTCTTCTAAGAGATTCTTGCCCACAGTAATTTATGTAGAAATCATCTGAATTAATTTCACCCATTCCTGTCCATTTGAATTCACCGGTATCCAAGATGTCAATATCTAATCTTTCCATCTCCTGTATGACCTTCTCCAGTTTACATTGGTTCATTGATATATATATATTCAGGTTCCCATGCAGTATTATTCTTTACAGCATCAGACTTTTCGTTCATCACTAGACACACCTGCAGCTGAGCTTCCCTTGGGCTTTGGCCCAATCGCTTCCTTAGTCCTGGAGCTACTTGTAGCTGTCCTTTGCTCTTCTCTAGTAGTGTGTTGGACTTTACTAGAGATTGGAGAGGTTCTCCATAGGAGAGAACAGAGAGTTCTGTCCTTGGGGGTTTCTTAGCAGAGATCTGGAGTGGTTCGCCATTTTCTTATCCCACAGATTGCCTTTGGTTAGAACTCATCCCTAGGACCTGTTCTTGGATAGCCCTGCATGGTTTCACTTTGCTATGCAAACCTCTTTGCCACGATAAAGGAGTGATCCAGGGCAGAGATTCTTCCTGTGGTTCAGGTTTTGGAGCAAATCTCTACCACATCTCTTGGATTCATCCCTCTCTCCCCTAGTTCAGGGCTCCAGCACCTTTCACTGATAGCACTGCAATAGTCTCTTAGTTGGTATCTCTGCCTCAATAGAGGCAACAGAGATTGGACAATCCATCCTCCATGCAACTGCTACTGGTTTTCCTTAAGTGCACGTGACCACGCCATCCCTCATCTTCAGTTAACTCCCATGACTACCCCTTGCCTCTAGGATCAGATGCTAATCAACACAGACTAGGAAAGAATCAAGAGCATGAGCAGACAATTCATAATCAGCAAGAGCTTGGCTCCTCATTAACTGCCCAACTCATCAAAATTCTTTCTCCTCCCTTCCCATGATGGAGAAGAATTAAAAGAAAGAGAGACCAATTCTACATCTACCATCTGCTCAACCCATTCCCAATTTCTCACTCTTCTTTCATGATTTTTCATGATTTCATGATCTTTTCTATTTTTATATAAAGAAAAGTCAATGGCTGCTAAATCCTTGTCTGGAATGATCAACATTCATACAGTAGTCACGCAGTGGTCCTCAAACTTTTTAAATAGGGGCCAGTTCACTGTCTCTCAGACTGTTGGAGGCTGGACTATAGTAAAAACAAAAGCTCACACTCTGTCTCCGCCCCTCAGCCCATTTGCCATAACCCGGCGGGGGCATAAATGTCCTCAGTGGGCCACATCTGGCCTGCGGGCCGTAGTTTGAGAACCCCTGTCAGGTTGAGGGGAGAGAGAAGAGCTTCTGCATCCTTGCTCCAGCATGATTTCAACAAGAGAGCGGAGTGTAATCAAGAAAGAGCTGGAAATCCCAAAACACAATAGAGGTATATTGAAATCAGATTCCTCAGCAAAGTTTCTACAAACAAGAGAGCCTAATCACAGTGAGAATAATTGTAATATATACACATATCTGTAAGCCTAATAGAGATGACCCTCGAGGCAAAAGTGAGTCACCCAGGGGCTATGAATGACTAGTGGGGTGCTCGTGACTCATCACACCTGGGAGCCCAGCCCTGTTCAGCATGTAACGGGAGTGCGGAATAGAGGCTCTTTGCAGGGAGCTCTCCCACAGCGTCTTGGGTTGCTTCAGTCTATAATACAACCCATGGGCTCATAGGATACCATTGTAATCCTTCCAAATGGGCTCTCCTCCTTCCCTTCCATCCTCATTAAAGTCAAAAATTCCACAATGCTACAGTGGAATCCTAGGATAACGCATTTGGGCTAGAAAGGTCTTCTGAGGTCCTTGGGTTCAATCTCTCATTTTACACATGGAGGGAACTGAAGCCCAGAGAAGTCAATTGTCTTGCCCATTTTTATCAAGAAATTGGTTCAAGGTTAGGGTGGCACATTTATTGAATTTTCAGATCACGTAAGGCTAGGAAGGACTCCTAATATATTGGATGATAGAACCAGAAGTTTAAAAAGATCACAACGGATCAAAATGAGAGGAAATTTCTTTGAGAAAAAAAGTGATATTTTACTTGAGTTCCAAAAGCCACTTTTATGATCAATCAACCAACCTTTAACGTACTTAGTCTGTCTCAGGTACTGCGCTAGAGTCTAGAAATCCAAGTACAAGGGAAAAAAACGCTACCCAAAAGGAGATTATAATCTGTAAATGGCTAGTCTAGGCAGTTCAACTGAAAAAATTCTCTGTGGGTTTGGGGCTCAGTGGTCTGCAAATTCAATATGAACCAACAGTGTGTTATGCTACATTTCCCCACCCCCCAAAAAAAGCTACCACTCCACTGATGCAGTATTGAGCCAGGAAAAAAGAGGCAAAAGAGCGTTATGGTGAGTTCCGGGCGCCATTTTTAAAGAACCATATCAAAAAGCTAGGGCGTGGTCTCCGGTTTATGCCATATGACAACTGACTACAGGAACTCTGTAGATATAGCCAAAGGAAGAAATAAGGGAAGTGAGAATCATTTCTGAAGGGATTCAGTGTTTTCTGCTTGATTCCGGGTGGAAGAACTAGTAGGAAAAAAAGGCAAATTTAGGCTTGAAGGGAAGCCTTGCTAACAGTGAAAGCTAACCAGAGTTAGAATGAACTTGCCTCTCACTAGAGGCTTTTGAGAAAGACCCGAGGACTGTTCCTCAGGGGATTTTATAGAGAGAATTATTTTTCAGATACAAGCAGGTCAGAGAACCATTGAGATCATTTCCAACTCTGCAGTTCAACAATGGCCAAAGAAAGGAAATGTTGTAAGTGGGGAGAGGATCACAGAAAGGAGAATGAGCCTTTGATGCTCATGAGCAAGTCACTTAATTGCCCAAGGCAGCTTTCAAGCCTGGTGTCCACCAGAAGAGGTAGATGATAAGAATAGCTAGCATTTGTATATTTGTTGCTGTTTAGTTGTGTTTGATTCTTTGTGATCTTATGGGTCATATTGTCCACAGCGCTTTCTTTTCAAAAATACTGGAGTAGTTTGCCATTTTCTTCTCTAGTGGATAAAGGCAGAGTTTAAACGACTCGCTTAGGATCATACATCTAGTAAGTGACGAAGGTCAGATTTGAGTTCAGGTCTTCCTGATCCCAGACCCAGCATTCTCTGCACTATACCACCTAGCTGCCCCTGTATTTATATACTTAAGGAATATAAGGATTAGGAAGACCCCAGACCCAGCATTCTCTGCACTATACTACCTAGCTGCCCCTGTATTTATATACTTAAGGAATATAAGGATTAGGAAGACCCCAGACCCAGCATTCTCTGCACTATACCACCTAGCTGCCCCTGTATTTATATACTTAAGGTATTCAAAGCATTTTATGCATATTATCTCTTTTGACCCTCACAGAAACCTTGGGAGATAGGCACTATTATGATCCCCATTTCACAGATGAGAAAACTAAGACCCCAAAGCAGAAAGTGATTTGGTCAAGTGTATACAACTGGTAAGTCTCTAGGGTGGGACTCAAACTCAGTTCTTCCTGATAAACTCCATCCAGAAGCAGGTAGGGGACTTCCTCACCAGGAGCTCTCTGTAACAATGAAATCATAGATTACTTTTTTTTTTTTAAGAGTAGAACACAACAAAGAAAGAGAATGGACGTGTGTGACTTCCAATTCATAGAATTTAGAGTTTGAAGAGATCTTCCAGGGTCTTCGTGGCAAGGCGGAAATAGGCTAGGAGAGAAAACTTACATGTTATTGCCTCTTATGGGGGGGAAATGAGAACCCAGGTATCTGATTCCCATTCTAGGGCTCTTTTCACTGGGCTGTACTGCCTCATCTTTGCCCATGGTGCACAAGCAGATGGAGAGGAAATCATCCAAGCTGCCATTTACCTGTGTCATTCTCATAAACCAACACCAGAGGGCTCTGTGGGTGTCAGCCAAGCCAAACTACCTATTCCTTCTTGGGAAGAGGTATTAGAGTTAAGCCTTGCACCTGTCTCTGATCCCCTCCCTCTCACCCCCTATAGAGCCCTCTCTAGCAGTCATCAGCGATCTCACCTCCGTCATTGGTTCCTTCCTTCCACCTACAACCATTGCCAATCCTCCCCTTGGCTCA